>NW_023995095.1:0-122500 GCF_015586225.1 Lucilia sericata | reverse complement strand
CAAAATTACAAGTGCAATACAAAAAAAATACTTAAACAAAAATAAAATTACTAACTATTTGTTAAATATATTAGCAGTATAGGTTACATTTAAATATGGGTTTAAGAGTCATATTAATAGTTCTTAAGTATATAGATTTTTTGTGTAATTCAACAAATCATAATGGTTTTTAACAATTACAAATGTTCATAGATATTTTTCATAAATTTGCTGACATGGCAAAAACTAAAGACAAATTTACAATTGCAGTTGAAAGGGCTTGTTTTTCTAACAAAACACTTCGACTAGTGTATGTTCAAATCATAATTGATGATTTTAATTATAGTGATTGATGTTTACAGCGAATAATACATTGTTTGGCTTAATGTAACTTATTAATTACACTTAATATTTCATGTTCTTCGTTAAAAGCATTTGATTGTAAAGTTTATTACTATTTTATTATTCTGTTTTTATTTTCGATATTAATGAATATTAATTATTGACAGTCAGCAAGTTTTCTATAGACATTGTATAATTTAGATTAACCATAGAAATAGAATACACGTGTAAATATTATTTGAAACCGGTTTGTCTTTTAAATCTTGTGTTTTTATTATTAAGACGTAATTTGTGATAATTTCGTAATCTTAATTTTGCGTCAAGGGGTCAAATTTTTTAATTGCATAATTATTTGTTATAGTTTATTTTGCTCTTTAGCATTGATCTGTGAACCGGTAAGAGGTTAAAAGAAAAGCTCACAAATAATTAAGCAGTTATGACTATAATTTGGAAAATTTCGTTAACAAGTTATTGTTTATAATCAATTATTCAAAGTAATTCAAAATTTAATCAATTTTATTTTTTCTCATTTCAGGTATGTAAATCGATAAACTGGTTTTCTTTATATGAAATGTTATAACTGTAAGTTTTATATACTTTACGTTTTTTCCCTTTAAAAAGGTCTAGATATAACGTTTTTAAATATTTTATACCCTACACCATTATAGTGTAAGGTATAAGGCCAAAATATTGGCCTTACACCCAGTTAGTTAGTTAGTTAGTTAGTTTTGTTTGTTTGTTAGTTAGTTAGTTAGTTAGTTAGTTAGTTAGTTTAGTTAGTTAGTTGTTAGTTAGTGTAGTTAGTTTTGTTAGTTAGTTAGTTAGTTGTTAGTTAGTTCGTTAGTTTAGTTAGTTCGTTAGTTCGTTAGTTAGTTAGTTAGTTAGTTAGTTCGTTAGTAGTTAGTTCGTTCGTTCGTTCGTTATTTAGTTAGTTAGTTCGTTCGTTAGTTCGTTAGTTGTTCGTTCGTTAGTCGTTCGTTGTTCGTTCGTTTCGTTCGTTCGTTCGTTCGTTTTTTTCGTTCGTGTTCGTTCGTTCGTTCGTTTCGTTCGTTTCGTTCGTTCGTTCGTTCGTTTCGTTGTTCGTTCGTTCGTTTCTTCGTTCGTTCGTTAGTTCTTTCGTTTCGTTCGTTCGTTGTTCGTTCGTTTCGTTCGTTTTCGTTTCGTTCGTTCGTTCTTCGTTCGTTTCGTTCGTTCGTTCGTTCGTTCGTTCGTTCGTTCGTTCGTTTCGTTCGTTCGTTCGTTCGTTCGTTCGTTCTTCGTAGTTCGTTCGTTCGTCGTTTCGTTCGTTCGTTCGTTCGTTCGTTAGTTCGTTCGTTCTTGTTCGTTCGTTCGTTCTTAGTTCGTTCGTTTCGTTCGTTCGTTCGTTCGTTCGTTCGTTCGTTCGTTCGTTCGTTCTTTCGTTCGTTCGTTCGTTCGTTCGTTCGTTCGTTTTCTTTCGTTCGTTCGTTCGTTCGTTCGTTCGTTTTCGTTCTTTCGTTCTTCGTTCGTTCGTTCGTTTCGTTTCGTTCGTTTAGTTCGTTCGTTCGTTCGTTCGTTCGTTTTTTCGTTCGTTCGTTCGTTCGTTCGTTCGTTAGTTCTTCGTGTTCGTTCGTTCGTTTCGTTCGTTCGTTCGTTTTCGTTCGTTCGTTTCGTTCGTTTTCGTTTCGTTTCGTTTTCGTTCGTTCGTTAGTTCGCTTCGTTCGTTCGTTCGTTAGTTCGTTCGTTCGTTTCGTTCGTTCGTTCGTTCTTCGTTCGTTCGTTGTTCGTTCGTTTTCGTTCGTTCGTTTCGTTTCGTTCGTTCGTTCGTTCGTTCGTTTCGTTCGTTCGTTGTCGTTCGTGTTCGTTTCGTTCGTTCGTTCGTTCGTTCGTTTTTCGTTCGTTCGTTCGTTCGTTCGTTCGTTCGTTCGCGCTTTTCCCGCCTCGTGTCCTCTTCGGTTTCTCCCCCCTGTTTATAAAGAGGCGAATAAACTCTTTCAAGCATCGAAATTAGTCAAAAAACTAATAAGGAACAGGAACTCGATTGACCGATTTTTGACAATAAAATTTAAATAATAAAATAGCACAGCAAGGTGAACTGAACTGAAATCTTATATCCGGACAACAGATATCAAATCATCTTAAGTAAAAATCTATGTTCAATAAATATTCTTCATTTAAAATAGAAAAGCCTTTAGGTTGTTAAAAACAAATAAAATATTCTAATAAAAATGAATTTTAAAACCAAAAGCCTAACAAATAATAAATAAATAATCAATATACCATACAAAAAGGTTATACATACAAAAGCCGGTTTTCTTGATTTTAGCAGAAGAAAATATAGAAAACTTGCATATTATTTGTGTTTTTCATTATTCATTAACACCTTTTAAAATAATTGCAAAAAAGAGCAAAACAAATCCAGTATTAAAATGAAATGTCATGCCAAGTCATAATTCCATCATTTTTATAATATATGTTTTTTTTTGTTAATAAATGCATCATTGAATTTAAAAAGCATAACTAAACGCTATAAAATACGGCAAACAAGAATTAAAGCACCAGAGTAAACAAAAACTTAAAAACTCGTGAAATAGAGATGCTTGTCATTAACACAAATAAAAACTAGCCACTGCTTAAAAATGCTTAAATAAACCATAAAACGAAGTAAAACAAAGTTAAAATGAAATTAAAGAAATAATGAAGAGTTTTTTTTAAGCTGAAAACGCAGAAATTGTAATTGTTAAACAAAAACCAAATTTAAAACAAACTAAAGTCATTTTTAAATATTTGTCTATGACGTTTTATTTAAACAATTAACAACTCAATGTAAAATGATTACACAAATTACAAAATAATTGAAAAATCTTTAGACATTAACAAACAAGAACAAATTTTATTAAGTTTTTACAATAAATTTGCAATGTTTACTTGTGCTATTGTATTGTGATGTTTATATAAATATTTTGTTAAATTTATTTAATATTTAAACAAAAGACTTTAAGCAATAAACAAACACAAACTAGAAGTGCATATAAGTCATGATGAAACAAAAGACTTAAGAAACATACTGGCAGGTGCTAGTTGTGCAGTTATTGTGTTTTCTTTTTAAGCTTATTGTTTAAGATTTGAACAATTAAATTCTTTAATGAATTTTTAATATATTGAGTCATTAATCATATTTTGCAAATATCTAGAGAATAATTAACTTTATAGAATTTATTAATTAATAAAAGTTTTTGTGTGCATTATATTTGATTAATGCCTTTTATAAATATCTATACTTTGGAAACAAAAAACTCTTTAGAAAACTGTTAATGGTTTGTATAGAGATCTATGAATGAGGATATATTTGGTTAACAAAACACCAAAGTTTCATGACAGATTTGGGGAAGTCATAAGAATAACTTTTAAGTTTATATTAGGGCTCTGCAAAAGTCTTTGACAAAGCTTCGTTGAAGCTTTAGTTTGCACTTCTTAAACTTATATAAAGCTTTATATAGAATTTTTAAAAAAACAGAACTAGTACTAGAACAGAACTAGAACAGAAATAGCACTACAGAACTAGAACAGAACTAGAACAGAACTAGAACAGAACTAGAACAGAACTAGAACACTAGAACAGAACTAGAACAGAACTAGAAGAACAGAACTAGAACAGAACTAGAACAGAACTAGAACAGAACTAGAACAGAACTAGAACAGAACTAGAACAGAACTAGAACAGAACTAGAACAGAACTAGAACAGAACTAGAACAGAACTAGAACAGAACTAGAGCAGAACTAGAATAGAACTAGAACAGAACTAGAACAGAACTAGAACAGAACTAGAACAGAACTAGAACAGAACTAGAACAGAACTAGAACAGAACTAGAACAGAACTAGAACAGAACTAGAACAGAACTAGAACAGAATAGAACAGAACTAGAACAGAACTAGAACAGAACTAGAACAGAACTAGAACAGAACTAGAACAGAACTAGAACAGAACTAGAACAGAACTAGAACAGAACTAGAACAGAACTAGAACAGAACTAGAACAGACTAGAACAGAACTAGAACAGAACTAGAACAGAACTAGAACAGAACTAGAACAGAACTAGAACAGAACTAGAACAGAACTAGAACAGAACTAGAACAGAACTAGAACAGAACTAGAACAGAACTAGAACAGAACTAGAACAGAACTAGAACAGAACTAGAACAAGAACAGAACTAGAACAGAACTAGAACAGAACTAGAACAGAATAGAACAGAACTAGAACAACAGAACTAGAACAGAACTAGAACAGAACTAGAACAGAACTAGAACAGAACTAGAACAGAACTAGAACAGAACTAGAACAGAACTAGACAGAACTAGAACGAACTAGAACAGAACTAGAACAGAACTAGAACAGAACTAGAACAGAACTAGAACAGAACTAGAACAGAACTAGAACAGAACTAGAACAGAACTAGAACAGAACTAGAACAGAACTAGAACAGAACTAGAACAGAACTAGAACAGAACTAGAACAGAACTAGAACAGAACTAGAACAGAACTAGAACAGAACTAGAACAGAACTAGAACAGAATTAGAACAGAACTAGAACAGAACTAAACAGAACTAGAACAGAACTAGAACAGAACTAGAACAGAACTAGAACAGAACTAGAACAGAACTAGAACAGAACTAGAGCAGAACTAGAACAGAACTAGAACAGAACTAGAACAGAACTAGAACAGAACTAGAACACTAGAACAGAACTAGAACACAAACTAGAACAGAACTAGAACAGAACTAGAACAGAACTAGAACAGAACTAGAACAGAACTAGAACAGAACTAGAACAGAATAGAACAGAATTAGAACAGAACTAGAACAGAACTAGAACAGAACTAGAACAGAACTAGAACAGAACTAGAACAGAACTAGAACAGAACTAGAACAGAACTAGAACAAACTAGAACAGAACTAGAACAGAACTAGAACAGAACTAGAACAGAACTAGAACAGAACTAGAACAGAACTAAAACAGAACTAGAACAGAACTAGAACAGAACTAGAACAGAACAGAACTAGAACAGAACTAGAACAGAACTAGAACAGAACTAGAACAGAACTAGAACAGAACTAGAACAGAACTAGAACAGAACTAGAACAGAATAGAAACAGAACTAGAACAGAACTAGACAGAACTAGAACAGAACTAGAAACAGAACTAGAACAGAACTAAACAGAACTAGAACAGAACTAGAACAGAACTAGAACAGAACTAGAACAGAACTAGAACAGAACTAGAACAGAACTAGAACAGAACTAGAACAGAACTAGAACAGAACTAGAACAGAACTAGAACAGAACTAGAACAGAAAACTAGAACAGAACTAGAAACACGACTAGAACAGAACTAGAACAGAACTAGAAAGAACTAGAACAGAACTAGAACAGACTAGAACAGAACTAGAACAGAACTAGAACAGAACTAGAAACAGAACTAAACAGAACTAGAACAGAACTAGAACAGAACTATAGCAGAACTAGAACGACTAGAACAGAATAGAACAGAACTAGAACAGAACTAGAACAGAACTGAAGAACAGAACTAGAACAGAACTAGAACAGAACTAGAAACTAGAACTAGAACAGAACTAGAACAGAACTAGAACAGAACTAGAACAGAACTAGAACAGAACTAGAACAGAACTAGAACAGAACTAGAACAGAACTAGAACAGAACTAGAACAGAACTAGACAGAACTAGAACAGAACTAGAACAGAACTAGAACAGAACTAGAACAGAACTAGAACAGAACTAGAACAGAACTAGAACAGAACTAGAACAGAACTAGAACAGAACTAGAACAGAACTAGAACAGAACTAGAACAGAACTAGAACAGAACTAGAACAGAACTAGAACAGAACTAGAACAGAACTAGAACAGAACTAGAACAGAACTAGAACAGAACTAGAAACAGTACTAGAACAAATCTTGTATTTCCTTGCCTTTAAAAAGTCATTGACTAGAACTAGAACTAGAAAATAACTAGAACAGAACAAGAACAAAACTAGAACAGAACTAGAACAAATCTAGTATTTCATTGATAAAATATTAAAAGAATTTAATATAAATGAATATCTATTCTACAAAGATTAACATAGCATCAAGTTCGTTTCTTAAATCTTTTGTTTTTATTAGCAAAATTTATATCAAACTAAAACTAAATATTCATTAAAAAAATATATAAACATCATCAATATTCCTCTATATTAATATAACAAATTCCTCAAAAATTTAAAAAAAGTAACAAGTTTGTTTCTTAAATCTTTCATTGATTGAGCACGTTTATTTGTTATTTATTTGTTGACGTTAAAACAAAGTTTATTCCCCTTTTGCTTTAACGAAATAGCTTAGGTTAATATTTAAATTTATAATTAATATAAATGATTTTTTTCTTATAAATTAATTCATATATCAAACTTTAATAATACGTTAAGGTTCAAAGATTTTATGACAAATTTTCGAAATCATCCAGGTATGGCTAAATAGTTAGTAAATACTTATCAAAAAAGTACAAAGTTTTTTATTAACAAAAAGCTAATAAAATGATTTTAATGTTTTATAAAGCATACTTATATAATATTTATAGAAAACCATTAAAAGGTGCAGAATGGTGGAAAATTTGAAATAATTGTAAAATATATTTTAGTATATTTTATATAATTACTGGTATAAATGTATTTGTTTTATATTATTACTTTTTATAATAATTATAAAAAATTTTGTTTCTTTTTTTATAAAATTCTATAAAATTATTATTTATGTTTATTATTTGTTTCGCATTTAGTTATGCTTAAATAAGTTTAATGTACATATTGTTCAAATGTCGTATATTGTATATATGACTTACTTCCTCTGTAGTTGTTAGCTTGTTTTGTAAAAAGAACTGATCTAAAAGTTATATAAGTAATAAAAACCCCAAACTAGTTTATTAGCCAGCTTTTAAAGTTTTATTTTAGAATTGTATTTGCAAAAGTGAGTGGATTTTGTTGGACAAAAATTATTTTATTGCAAGCTGTAAAATTCATTTATTAGTTATTGAAAATTTAAATAGATTTTAAATAAGTTTTGTAATTATTGAAGTTATTTAAGATTGAGTAGTTACTGTATATAGGATTCAAGTCAGGGTCCAATCGTCTTTACAAGGTTTAATTTCAGGTCTTTGTAAGTCTTATTTTTATATCATTTTGATGCAGATAATTCGTTTCATTCATAGATCTTTATATGGTCTAATTGTATATCATATTAGGCCAGATCATGAATGCCATCCTTGCTAACTTTGAAGTAGAAATTTGACTTCAAGGTTCAATTGAAGTTAGGTCTCTATAAAAAGCCCAATATGTCTGGACGGATCATGGGTCTTTAATCTTAGTTCTGTATATAATTCAATTCTGGTTCTTTATAGAATTTAATCCTAGTTAATTTTGTACTAAAAGTTTGGCTTCATGATATGGCCCAATTCAATCTCAGTTCTTTATATGATCCAATTAATTTTAAAATAGGAGTCTGGTTTCAATTGAAGTTCATTCTTAAGTAAAAATTTGGCTTCATTGTAGACCCAATCCTTTGCCATTTGGAATAACAAGATTTTGTAGAAACCTATTGTAGGTCTGTAGAAAAGTCTATGGATCTGTCTGTAGAATATACTATAAATCAGTCTTACTATAGACTGATCTAGACTATATTTCAGTCTATAGTCAAGACTATAGATCGCCTACATATAGTGAAGGCTGAAGCAAATACTATAAATATTTCAGTCTGTAGACAAGAATATAGATCAATAGTCAAAGCTCCAGATCTCCTGTAGTAAAAACAATAGATCTATTTATAGTCAAGACTACATATCAGTCTACAGTCAAGACTATAGATCGTCTATAGTAAAGACTATAGATTATTCTGTCTAAAAGACTATTGATCAGTCTATAGTCAAGACTATGGATCAGTCCATAGAATCTGTAGTAAACACTATGGATCAGTCTGTAGAATAGATTATAGGTTAGTATGTTATAAAGAGGTTCAATCGCAGATCTTTCTATGATCAAAATTGGAATCAATTGTAGACCTTTAATCTTAAAAATTTATAGGGATCGATTGAAGATCTTCATAAGGTCCAATCACAGTTCTTTGACTTTTTGTAGAGGCAATCCTTTGCCATTTGAAAACACAATTGCAGATCTATTAAAATCGTAAGATTTTATAGAAACCTGTTGTAGGTCTATAGAAAAGTCTATGGAACTGACTGTAGAATATACTATAGATCAGTCTTATTATAAACTGATCTAGACTAAATTTCAGTCTATAGTCAAAACTATAGATCGTCTGTTGTAAATACTATAGATCAGTTTATAGTCAAGAATATAGATCGGTTTATAGTCAAAGCTATAGATCTCCTGTAGTAAAGACAATAGATCAGTTTGTAGAGGCTATAGATCAGTCTGTCTAAAAGACAATAGAACAGTCTACAGTCAAGACCATATAGCAGTCAAAGCTATAGATCTCCTGTAGTATAGACAATAGATCAGTTTATATTGAAGACTATAGATCAGTCTGTCTAAAATACAATAGAACAATCTACAGTCAAGACTATAGATCAGTTTGTAGAAAGACTATAGATCAGGATGTAGAAAACACTATAGATCAGTCTGTATTAAAGACTGTGGATCAGTCAGTAGCATAGATTATAGATCAGTCTGCTGTAAAGAGGTCCAATCGCAGCTCTATCTAGGAACAAATTTAAAGTAAAAGTTTGGCTTGAATGGTAAATCCGATTGTAGGTCTTTATATGATCGAATTCTAGGTATTTATAAGGTCAAATGTCCTATTTCTGATTGGCAATTTTGAAACACAATCTCAGGTGTTTATAACTGCCAGTTGTAGGTAATTTTGAAGTAAAAATTCGGTTTTAATTGTAAGACTTGATAGAGCTCAATTGTATGTCTTTATAAGGTATAATTGCAACTTTTTATTCAAGATAAAATTAGATCTTGAAGTTCAATCTTAGGTCTAAACATATAATATTTTGAAAGAGAAATTTGATTTAAAACGTGGGTCATGCTATGTGTGAAAAATGTATATGTCTATTAAAACCGAATTAAGAGTGAAATTTCAAGGTAGATTGTTATTATGTTAATAACAACAAATTAATACAATTTGTGTAAATTTCGAAAATGCTTATTTTCCCTTACAAGCTGTTTATATAAGTTTTCTGTAGATTTGGATAATTTGAAAATAATTTTAAATTTAGATGATTTAAATTACCTGAGAAAAAAAGTTTCTCTATTTACAAAAATACTATAAATAACGTGTTTAACATTTTGACATTTTCAAAAACGTAACTTTTTAATTTAAATTATCTTAGGCTCTAGTCACCTACACCGACAAAAGAAAAAAAAGAAGTACCTAAAAATTAACCTAATTATACAATTATTTATAGCCTACTTTCTTCCAATTGTTATTACTTAACCACCAAAAATACAAGTACAATCTTTTACACTTTAATTTAGGTAATTTATGGTTAAAAGCTGGCAACGAAAATTACACAGAAAGAAAAAAATCAGTTTTTTTATTTTGCATGTCAAACTGTCATGATGTGAACTCTGAACGTGACAAGATAAAAACAAAAAAAGAAATAAAATAATAACAAGCCATGAAGAATAAAAATAAAAACACACAAAGAGATATGAACAAAAAACAATTGTTTTATTTTAAAATTTATTTAACACCGACAAGTGTTACTGCCACTATTAAGCCACTACTAGTGTTTGACAGTGGCTTATGAAAAATCACACAAAACAAATCTAAAAACCACAACAAACCAACAAACTACCAACGAACAGCAAAATTGTGGTATTGACTCATTCATACACACATATATACATATACTGATCATAATGCATAAATATGGCTTAAAACACAAAATGCAAACTTTAAATGAAAACAAAACTTTTACAGACTACTTTACACACACTGTGTGTTAGTGTATGTTTGTTTGTTTGTATGTATGTAATATCTAAAATCGTAAATAGTATCTTGTTGACCTAGTTTTTTAAAAGTTTTAAATTTTGCCGGCTTAGAAATAAAAACAAAAACAAAACTTCATAGAGCCTGTTTAAAGGCTAAGTCAGATTTGTTAGATATATAAACATTACTTCAGGTTTACACACTGACTGCATTCACATTAAAATTACAAGTTTTTTATTTACACTTTATAATTATTTGTTTAACTAAAAGTAGCCAAGTTTTGTGTTTTGTGTTGGCAAACAAATTATTGTCTCTCTCTAAGCTTTTTATAAAGTTTATTTGTTTAGTTTGTTTTTCTAGCTTCTTATAAAATTTCGGGGGCAAATTTCCAATAGAACTCAAAAAAGCTTTTTTTGTGTTGGTTTTAACTGGGGTAGGGAACGAATTAAATGTGTACTATTGTCTAAAATTTAAAATCGAGAAGCTTGAGAAACTGCTAAAGATTTGAACAAAACAAATTTTTAACACCTAACCCGAAAATTTTTGGGCTTCAGTTTCAGCTCTTTATAAAAGGAAAATTTAACTTCATTATCATGTTTAATCATAGATGATTCTGTATAAGGTCCAACCAAGGTCCAATTGAAAATCTTTTATAAGGTTCAATCGAGGCTCATTTTGAAGAAAAAGTTTAGATTCTAACTTTGGTCTTTTTAAGAACTAATGTACGTCCTTTCTATATAGAAATTTGGTCTAAATTATGAAGTTTAATAGTTGATATTGATATGGTCGTTGCACCGATCGTTTATATCAATAGTATGTATTTATTAGGTCCAATCATTGATCTTTATAAGATTCAATCATGAATCATCTTGAATCAAAAAGTTGTATTCAATCATTAGACTTAGGATTAGGATTTAATCGCATGTGATTTGGCTTAATGATAGGTCTTTATAATGACCTGACGTAGGTTTTTATGAGGTTTAATTGTGGAGTTTTACACAGTATATAGTAGGTGTTCATAAGGTCCACTCATAGACCTTTATAGGTTTCAATCGTGGATCTTTTTGAAGTAAAAATTTAGCTTAAATCATTGTCTTTATAATATTTAATCGCAGGTCGCTATAAATTATATTTAACGCGTCCAATCTTAATTCTCTATAAGGTCCAAATATAAAACTTTAAAAGATTCAAATGTAGATCTTTATAAGATCAAGTAGAGTTATAAAATACATCATTATATGTTCCAATTCTAGGTGTTTATAAGATCAAATCAAAGCTCTTTATAAGCTCCGATCATGAGTCATTTTAAACCAAATATCTTAACATCAATTGTAGGTCCTTTTGATATAAAAATTTCACTTAAATTTTATACCTTTATAAAGTCCAATCGCAGATCCTTATAAGATTCCTTCGTAGATGTTTATAAAGTTCTATCATAGGATTATATAGTCAAATTGTCCAAATGTAGATGTTAACAAAGTCCAATAGTAGGTTTCTGTAAAGTCAGATAGTAGATCTTGATAAAGTCATATAAGAGATCTTTAATCTTCGATTTTTAAAAGTTACAATCTTAGAACTTTAAACAATTTTATCACAGATCTTTATAAAGTCCACTCATAGGTCTTTATAAGTTTTTATCAAGGAACATTTAAAAAAAAGTTTATCATAAATCATATATTCCGACATGATAAAATTGTAGAACCTTCTGATGTGGATCTTATATTTTTACAAAGCCCGATCGCAAGTCATTATAAGATCTAATCGCAGAGCTGTAGAAAGATCAATTGAAGAAATTTATAAGGTGAAATCGTATGTCATTATAAAGTCCAATCGTAGAACTTTATAAGGTTTAATGGTAGATATTTTTCAATTGTATAATCGTAAAACTCTATAAGGTTCAATTATAGATCTTTGTAAAGTCAGTTCATACGATCTATGTCGGGCGAAAGCATAAGTCTCTATAAGGTCCAATCATTACTCATTTTGAAGTAGAAATTTACAATCGCAGCTTTTAATACAATTAAATTTCTTTATAATGTCTAATAGCAGGTCTTTATAGCCCCCTAGTTGGTCTTAAATTCTTTAACAGATCATTTCACTTTCAAAAATCAACCTAAACAAAAAATACTATACAGATAAAAATCTGTATTATAACCATAACCAACTAAGAAGAAACTACCTAAATGATTTTCATAAAAAACAATTTTCATAAGATTTAAAACAAAAAATTAAAAAGCTTTTTTCACTCAAAATAAACAAATAGCTTTAAATATAAATTAGTTAGCTCAACTAAAATATATAATTTTAATAAGCCACTCTCCTCCTACCGGCTTTTTATTTGTTTTTACAAAAGCAGAGAAATAAAAAATGTGTGTTTTTTCAAAAACAAATAAGCTTTTTTTTGTAATTGAAACTCAAGCTTACATTTGTATCTCACTATCTATATATTTATGAACATGAGAGTAGTTTAATTCAACTTGTATCTAATAAATTTTTCGATTTTTAAACATAAAAAAATCGTGCATAACATTCGTTGCACGATGCAGTTTGTTTTTTAATTTTTTTGTTAGAAGAAGGTCAGTAAAGTGGTTTAACTACAACTAGACATTTTGGTTGGTTGCTTAGTGTTCAAGTGCTTTTTCAAAAGCCTCATGATAGTGCAGTAATGGTTATTGATATGACACACACACACATTAGTACACACACTTATAAGGCAACATCCAAATCATATGTCTACATGCAACATTCATTTTTAACTTCTTGTGGAAGTGGTAACATTAGCTGTCTTGTTTTTTTAATCTATCTATCGTTATTTTTGTTGTATTTTATTTGTTTTTATTTTAGACTTGCATTTGAAAATTTAAATTGCATCATTTGTGTTGGCATGAATTTTTCTTCTCTTGTGGGTTTATTTATTTTTGTTGTTGTAGTCTTCTTTTGTTTTATTAAATTATCTAATTTATGAGTTTATGTTTGTTGTTGTAAAAAATACTTAAATATTTCTTTGATGACATGAAAAGAAATAAAGAGGAGTCGTGTACTATTAACGATTTTGTATGAAAATTAAGGAAGTTTTGTGTTTTAATGAAAATACGTTTTAAATAACAAGTTCGTGTCTTGAGTCTTTTGTTTTAGTGCTTCGATTACTGTACTGGGTAACACAGATTACGCAGCAGGGTTTAGTTAGTAAAACTAAACTATAGACTAGACTAAAGACTAGATTATGGACTGGACTATAGATTAGACTATAGACTAGACTTTAGAATATATTATGGACTAGACTATAGACTAGATTATAGACTAGACTATAGACTAGACTATAGACTAAACTATAGACTAGACTATAGACTAGACTATAGACTAGAATATAGACTATACTATAGACTATACTATAGACTAGACTATACTATAGACTAGACTATAGACTAGACTATAGACTAGACTATAGACTAGACTACAGACTAGACTATAGACTAGACTATAGACTAGACTATAGACTAGACTATAGACTAGACTATAGACTAGACTATAGACTAGACTATAGACTAGACTATAGACTAGACTATAGACTAGACTATAGACTAGACTATAGACTAGACTATAGACTAGACTATAGACTAGACTATAGACTAGACTATAGACTAGACTATAGACTAGACTATAGACTAGACTATAGACTAGACTATAGATTAGACTATAGACTAGACTATAGACTAGTCTATAGACATGACTATAGACTAGACTATAGACTAGACTATAGACTAGACTATAGACTAGACTATAGACTAGACTATAGACTAGACTATAGACTAGACTATAGACTAGACTATAGACTAGACTATAGACTAGACTATAGACTAGACTATAGACTAGACTATAGACTAGACTATAGACTAGACTATAGACTACTCTATAGACAAGACTATAGACTAGACTATATACATAGACTATAGACTAGACTATAGACTAGACTATAGACTAGACTATAGACTAGACTATAGACTAGACTATAGACTAGACTATAGACTAGACTATAGACTAGACTATAGACTAGACTATAGACTAGACTATAGACTAGACTATAGACTAGACTATAGACTAGACTATAGACTACTCTATAGACAAGACTATAGACTAGACTATATACAACTCTATAGACAAGACTATAGACTAGACTAAAGACTAGACTATAGACTAGACTATAGACTAGACTATAGACTAGACTATGGATTAGACTATAGACTAGACTATGGATTAGACTATAGATTAGACTATAGATTAGACTATTGATTAGACTATTGATTAGACTATAGACTAGACTATAAACTAGACTATAGACTAGACTATAGACTAGACTATAGACAAGACTATAGACTAGACTGTAGACTAGACTATAGACTAGACTATAGACTAGACTATAGACTAGACTATAGACTAGACTATAGACTAGACTATAGACTAGACTATAGACTAGACTATAGACTAGACTATAGACTAGACTATAGACTAGACTATAGACTAGACTATAGACTAGACTATAGACTAAACTATAAACTAGACTATAGACTAGACTATAGACTAGACTATAGACTAGACTATAGACTAGACTATAGAATAGACTATAGACTAGACTATAGACTAGACTATAGACAAGACTATAGACTAGACTATAGACTAGACTATAGACTAGACTATAGACTAGACTATAGACTAGACTATAGACTAGACTATAGACTAGACTATAGACTAGACTATAGACTAGACTATAGACTAGACTATAGACTAGACTATAGACTAGACTATAGACTAGACTATAGACTAGACTATAGACTAGACTAGGCTAGACTATAGACTAGACTATAGACTAGACTATAGACTAGACTATAGACTAGACTATAGACTAGACTATAGACTAGACTATAGACTAGACTATAGACTAGACTATAGACTAGACTATGGATTAGACTATAGACTAGACTATGGATTAGACTATAGATTAGACTATAGATTAGACTATTGATTAGACTATTGATTAGACTATAGACTAGACTATAAACTAGACTATAGATTAGACTATAGATTATACTATAGACTAGACTATAGACTAGACTATAAACTAGACTATAGACTAGACTATAGACTAGACTATAGACTAGATTATAGACTAGACTATAGACTAGACTATAGACTAGACTATAGACTACACTATAGACTAGACTATAGACTAGACTATAGACTAGACTATAGACTAGTCTATAGATTAGACTATAGATTAGACTATAGATTAGACTATAGATTAGACTATAGATTAGACTATAGACTAGACTATAGACTAGACTATAGACTAGACTATAGATTAGACTATAGATTAGACTATAGATTAGACTATAGATTAGACTATAGATTAGACTATAGATTAGACTATAGATTAGACTATAGATTAGACTATATATTAGACTATAGACTAGACTATAGACTAGACTATAGATTAGACTATAGATTAGACTATAGATTAGACCGTAGATTAGCCTATAGATTAGACTATAGATTAGACTATAGATTAGACTATAGATTAGACTATAGATTAGACTATAGATGAGACTATAGACTAGACTATAGACTAGACTATAGATTAGACTGTAGACTAGAGCATTTTTTTAGCTCTTTGACATTTCCAAGTATTTCACCAGCTTCCTTTGTTAAATCACCTTCCATATTATTAGTAACGTTCATGCAATTTATTCGTCAACAATTGTCCGTCTTTTAAAATTTAACAACAGTGTAATTTCTGCATTATTTCAAGCCTTTTAAAAGCAATTATTTTATCGTTAACATGAATTTCCATTACCCTAACTACATACACCTTTTTAATGATAATTTTTATGGGACAGTTGTCATATGTCAGAAGTGCTTAAATGAATTCTTATTCGAACTACAATATGCTTGCTAAAAACAACAATCACGTTACTATATGATGCTAACACATATTAAAATAAGCAGTTAAAATTTATGCATTTATTGAATGGAAATTAAAAATAAACAAAAAATATCTAAAGCTACAATCTTCAGATTCACCTGTCAGCGCTGATTTATAAAAGAAAAATATATTAAAGCGAGAGTCTGTCGGTTTGTTATGGTTATTTTTTTTCTGCATTATACTCTACACTACTAAAGTGGTGTAATTATTTCGTGCTAGTGTTTGCATCAGACTAAATTGAAGTGTTTTACATCCACCTTTATGCAAATTAAATGATACTTCCATTTGTTTGTCAATCCATATAAATCTTGAAAACAAACTAACGTTTTTAATTATTCTTGTAAGCAATGACCCCAACAAATGACTACATCTGTCGAATGTCATTTCAAATAAACTTATATATCTATCAGTTATAGGACACCAAATGGTCATCTATGCTTAACCTTTACTTTCTTACTTGGTGTTTTATATTAACAAAACTCAAACAGGTTGTAATAAAGTAAAATCGACAACAAATATAAACAAAAATTTTTCAGGGTCAATTTTTTTCTTTTTGTAGTTTTTTTTTTTTTATGTGTATCAAAATATTTTGCTCTTATTTACAAAATTATGTAAATTAGTTTAAATAAAAAAGAGTTAAAGCCTGTCTTTTTCTCTTTCTTTTACGATTTATTTACTTCATTTTAACTTTTTTGGATTTGTTGCCATGGTTTGTCTCGAACAATTTGTTTGTAGTAAATAATTTTTAAGTAGATCTATGTGAAGAGTGAAGGACAATTATGTCAATGTGTCATTTAACTTTTAAATGACAAGTTATCGTAAAATTAATTTTAATGTTTTTTAGTCTGATTCGACATCAAAATCCAATTTCGAACTAGGGCGTTTTAGATTGGTTGCACTGAAGACTGGAAGGTAAACTTAGAAACTAAAATAGAAAATGCTATATAGACTAGACTATAGACTAGACTATAGACTAGACTATAGACTAGACTATAGACTAGACTATATACTAGACTATAGACTAGACTATAGACTAGAATATAGACTAGCCTATAGACTAGACTATAGACTAGACTATAGACTAGACTATAGACTAGACTATAGACTAGACTATAGACTAACTATAGACTAGACTATAGACTAGACTATAGACTACTTAGACTAGACTATAGACTAGACTATAGATAGACTATAGACTAGACTATAGCTAGACTAATAGACTAGACTATAGACGAGACTAGAGACTAGACTATAAACTAGACATAGGACTAGACTAATAGACTAAGACCTATAGACTAGACTATAGACTAGACCTATAGACTAGACTATAGACTAGACTATAGACTAGACTATAACTAGACTATAGACTAGACTATAGACTAGACTATAGACTAGACTATAGACTAGACTATAGACTAGACTATAGACTAGACTATAGACTAGACTATAGACTAGACTATAGACTAGACTATAGACTAGACTATAGACTAGACTATAGACTAGACTATAGACTAGACTATAGACTAGACTATAGACTAGACTATAGACTAGACTATAGACTAGACTATAGACTAGACTATAGACTAGACTATAGACTAGACTATAGACTAGACTATAAGACTATACTAGACTATAGACTAGACTATAGCTAGTCTAGTCTAGTCTATAGCTAGCTAGACTAGTCTATAGACTAGTATAGACTAGACTATAGACTAGATATAGACTAGACTAGTATAGTCTAGACTATAGTCTAGTCTATAGACTAGACTATAGACTAGACTATAGACTAGACTATAGACTAGACTATAGACTAGACTATAGACTAGACTATAGACTAGACTATAGACTAGACTATAGACTAGATAAGACTAGACTATAGACTAGACTATAGACTAGACTATAGACTAGACTATAGACTAGACTATAGACTAGACTATAGACTAGACTATAGACTAGACTATAGACTAGACTATAGACTAGACTATAGACTAGACTATAGACTAGACTATAGACTAGACTATAGACTAGACTATAGACTAGACTATAGACTAGACTATAGACTAGACTATAGACTATATAGACTATAGACTAGACTATAGACTAGACTATAGACTAGACTATAGACTAGACTATAGACTAGACTATAGACTAGACTATAGACTAGACTATAGACTAGACTATAGACTAGACTATAGACTAGACTATAGACTAGACTATGACTAGACTATAGACTAGACTATAGACTAGACTATAGACTAGACTATAGACTAGACTATAGACTAGACTATAGACTAGACTATAGACTAGACTATAGACTAGACTATGACTAGACTATAGACTAGACTATAGACTAGACTATAGACTAGACTATAGACTAGACTATAGACTAGACTATAGACTAGACTATAGACTAGACTATAGACTAGATAAACTAGACTATAGACTAACTATATAACTACACTATGACTAGACTATAGAGACTATAGACTAGACTATAGACTAGACTTAGACTAGACTGTAGAAATTCATTAAAATTAAGTTTTCTCTTTACAATTACTACAATATTTTATATTTATCTTTTCTTTTCAGGACTTGTACTATTTAGCCTTTGGTTATCCTGAAAAGGAGTTGAGCAGTGATATTGCTTTAATAACTGGTGGAGGGCAGTGGTTTGGGTAGACTATTATCACTACGCTTGGCTAAAATGGGTACCAAAGTAGTAATATGGGATATAAATAAACAAGGTACTTAGTTAATGAATGCATTTGTATTAAACTACAAAAGGGTTTTCTACATAATTGTGACTTTATTTCAGGCATTAATGAGACTGTCAAAATGGTGGAAGAATGTGGTGGTTTTTGTAAAGGTTATGTGGTGGATATTTCCAAGAAAGAAGAAGTCTATCAAGCGGCGGAAGTTATAAAACATGAAGTTGGTGATGTAAGTATTTCATTTGTTTAAATAATTTCTTAGGAAATTTTGTGGTTTTGTTTATGAGTTCAAAATTGTAACATGTTACACTCGACTTGTTATGATTGTTTTTTTATATATATTGTTCATTTAATTACTTGTGTACTTTAAACTTAAATAACATAATTCAGACAATTTAAAAAGAAAAATATAAAAAATAATAATAATAAACATATTAAATTGTGAGTTTATTATGTGGTTTAAGAAAACACGAAAATCATAACAGCATGAAAAATGTCAAAATCTCCGTGATATGTAAATTTATTTTGAAATTTAAGTAATAAATTAAAAAGATTATTATTAAACATAAATATACACACGAAATTTATAAGCACGCAATTTATGGTTAGGGTAGGCTTAATCTACAAGTCCAAAACTCTATAACTTAACAACCTTGACCTATAACTTTCTTTTATTGTTCTTTTTTTGGTTTGAACATGCTTTATTTTAAATAGTTCTCTTCAAGTCACGCTGTATCATGTTATCAAGTTTTAGCTAAAAAAAACAACTTAAAATTTAAATTAATTTTTCAACATAACGTTTGCTGTATTTTTTCTGACTGATTAAATCTTTTTATGTTTACCATTTATCAGTTTGTTAATATATAACACTATTAATTAAAACTTCAAAACTTGTAATTTAATCAGATTTTTAAATCTTGATCCTTTTGCATTTAACAACTGTTAATATCCTCATTAGCTGATAATAAAAGACTTAAGAAACAAACTTGGTATTGGAAATAATTTAACCCTAAAATCCAACATTATTTTTTAAAAGCATATATAATGAGGCCAATTAAAACTGTAGCGAATAAACACTATCCTATACTAAAAGAATAAAACCAATATGTTAATTACTATGGCCAAATATTTATTCACAATAGTCTAGACTGAACTAGAACTGAACTAGAACTGAACTAGAACTGAACTAGAACTGAACTAGAACTGAACTAGAACTGAACTAGAACTGAACTAGAACTGAACTAGAACTGAACTAGAACTGAACTAGAACTGAACTAGAACTGAACTAGAACTGAACTAGAACTGAACTAGAACTGAACTAGAACTGAACTAGAACTGAACTAGAACTGAACTAGAACTGAACTAGAACTGAACTAGAACTGAACTAGAACTGAACTAGAACTGAACTAGAACTGAACTAGAACTGAACTAGAACTGAACTAGAACTGAACTAGAACTGAACTAGAACTGAACTAGAACTGAACTAGAACTGAACTAGAACTGAACTAGAACTGAACTAGAACTGAACTAGAACTGAACTAGAACTGAACTAGAACTGAACTAGAACTGAACTAGAACTGAACTAGAACTGAACTAGATCTGAACTAGAACTGAACTAGAACTGAACTAGAACTGAACTAGAACTGAACTAGAACTGAACTAGAACTGAACTAGATCTGAACTAGAATTGAACTAGAACTGAACTAGAACTGAACTAGAACTGAACTAGAACTGAACTAGAACTGAACTAGAACTGAACTAGAACTGAACTAGAACTGAACTAGAACTGAACTAGAACTGAACTAGAACTGAACTAGAACTGAACTAGAACTGAACTAGAACTGAACTAGAACTGAACTAGAACTGAACTAGAACTGAACTAGAACTGAACTAGAACTGAACTAGAACTGAACTAGAACTGAACTAGAACTGAACTAGAACTGAACTAGAACTGAACTAGAACTGAACTAGAACTGAACTAGAACTGAACTAGAACTGAACTAGAACTTAATTACAATCCAGTCAATGGTTTTAAATATAATTTGGTCTATAATATGTATATACTACTATCTAATCTAAAGTTGGGCATACAGTATTTAACAAATTTTATTTGAATTACTCAATTGGCATTTAACATAACAATATTTGCAGTAACTAAATGTCTAGTAGCATTTAACAAAAATCTTAAGTATATTTTTTAAGTATTTTTAAATATTTATTCAACTCAACAAACAAATATACAAATAGTATAATAATTCAAAATAAATTAGTCAATGACCACAATATTTTTTTTGCTTAATAATATTTTGTAAATTTAACTTGTTAATTTCATTAACACAACAACTAGTAACCAGCAATATTAAGTAGCAACAATAACAAAAAACTTGCAACAAGTGTAGTATACTACAAACATAGTTAGTTGCAAAATTTATTAAATAAAAAAAATTAAAAAAAGAAATATTTAAAATTGTATATTATTAAATTTTTTAAGTAATACTTATTAAACTTGTAGTAAAATAATTACATATGTGTTAAATTTTTCAATTGTTGTTTGACACGAATGATTTGATGACATATAGGAGGCATATTTAAAAAGATATCATCGCCTCAAGTGCAATTGAGGGTTGGTTTTGAAAACATGATATTTAGTTTTTGTGAACGCTACAGGAGGCATATTTTGCTTACCAACCTTACCAATATTACAGGAATGGTAGTTGATTTTCAAGATGAGCAATTACCATTTATATAATTTAGAAAGATACAAGTTCTTGGGTTCAATTTTAGTACATTTTTGAATAATGCAATAAATGTCGAGTATTTGTTCATAAAGTAGATAATCAAAATTGTGAACAAACATTCAAGTTTCTAATGCCAACTGATATGTATGTATGTCAGCATTTTTTAATAGATTTTGCTAAATATGACAGGTTATGGTTTTTTGCGTTTTTAATTATTAATTGAATTCTATAAATTAAATTATAATTCAATTTGTACTTTGATCCTAACAGGTTTTATTGGTTTTAAGAAAATGAATTCATTCATTCATTCAAAAAAATTTTTTCAAAAATTTCTTAACTTAATTTTGATTTAAAAACTGGTTAATGCAGCTTTCCAGTTATGTTCTATGTCAGTTTCAGATAAGTTCAGTTTTATGTCAGTACTAGAACTGAAGTTCAGTTTTAGTTCAGTTCTAGTTCTAGTTCAGTTCTAGTTCAGTTCTAGTTCAGTTCTAGTTCAGTTCTAGTTCAGTTCTAGTTCAGTTCTAGTTCAGTTCTAGTTCAGTTCTAGTTCAGTTCTAGTTCAGTTCTAGTTCAGTTCTAGTTCAGTTCTAGTTTAGTTCTAGTTCAGTTCTAGTTCAATTCTAGTTCAGATCTAGTTCAGTTCTAGTTCAGTTCTAGTTCAGTTCTAGTTCAGTTCTAGTTCAGTTCTAGTTCAGTTCTAGTTCAGTTCTAGTTCAGTTCTAGTTCAGTTCTAGTTCAGTTCTAGTTCAGTTCTAGTTCAGTTCTAGTTCAGTTCTAGTTCAGTTCTAGTTCAGTTCTAGTTCAGTTCTAGTTCAGTTCTAGTTCAGTTCTAGTTCACTTCTAGTTCAGTTCTAGTTCAGTTCTAGTTCACTTCTAGTTCAGTTCTAGTTCAGTTCTAGTTCAGTTCTAGTTCAGTTCTAGTTCAGTTCTAGTTCAGTTCTAGTTCAGTTCTAGTTCAGTTCTAGTTCAGTTCTAGTTCAGTTCTAGTTCAGTTCGATACTGAAACTTGTTCCTATAACTTTTATAAGTTGACTTTTGAGTTGGTGCTCTTCTAATACATAATGTTAAACAATGTTTGGTAAATATTATGTAAACGTGATTAAGAAATCAAATTTGAATAAGTTTTAATACTATTTTCCATTATCGTAGAATTAATCTAAACCACATATAAAATTTTCCATTAAAATTTGTTATAACGAAAATGTTGCAACTTCCAACATTCTAAACAACTTCTGGTACACAAATTCGACAAATTGGCAACAAATTCTTGTTTTGACTGTAATTGAGCAATTCTTTTAGCAAATATTTCCCCCCCAAATAAACTAAAAGTATCATTACCAAATTTAACCGAAAATGCCCCTAAAACATTAATCAAGGTGTCAAATTTCAACATTATTTAATAAATATTAACTAACACAAACACTGATATGTTAGTTTAATGTTTTAACATGAAAATTCTTATAAGATTTTGCAATTCTTTTAAATAAATATTTAATACTTTTTGGTTACAAAATTAGAAGCTAATATTTTTGGTTCTTTTTGTTTTTGCTTGATTAACATTACAGGTTTCTTTGCTGATCAATAATGCTGGCGTAGTGTCGGGTCTGCATTTGCTTGATACCCCTGATCATTTAATTGAACGTTCGTTTAATGTAAATGTAATGGCACACTTTTGGGTAAGTTTTTAAAAATTTTCGTATATTTTGTTCATTTAGCCGTTTAAATGTTAGTTAAACATTTGTGTACATGCTCTAACGAACTTTTTTAATAGTATTTTGCAATATATATTTTAACAAATTCTAGTTAACCTTGCGTATTTATTTCTATTTATTTTTTTCGTTTTCCTACGGTTTTCAGACTACCAAAGCTTTTCTACCCAAAATGATTGAGAATCAACGTGGTCATATCGCCACCATTGCTTCATTAGCTGGTCATGTTGGTATAACCAAATTGGTTGACTATTGTGCTAGTAAATTTGCAGCTGTAAGTGGATTTTTTTAAACATTTGTATTTGTTGTGCAATATTTTTATTACAAGTTTTAATTTATATTTAGTTTTTCTTATTAATTTATACTTGTTTTTCTGTTTATATTTCTATTTAAAGGTGGGCTTTGATGAAGCATTGCGTTTAGAACTTGAAGTCCTTGGTCATACAAATATTCAGACAACCTGTGTATGTCCATTCTTTATACAACAGACTGGCATGTTTGATGATGTTAATGCACGGTAATTAAAATATAGAAAACAAATGCATACACACATATGTAATTAATCTTAGGAGATCTCTAACAAGATCTTTTATACAAAATTTTTATTGTTTTTTGAATATTTTTCTTGTAACTTGTTCAGTTCTGTTTAGATCTAGTTCTGTTCTAGTTCTGTTCTAGTTCTGTTCTAGTTCTGTTCTAGTTCTGTTCTAGTTCTGTTCTAGTTCTGTTCTAGTTCTGTTCTAGTTCTGTTCTAGTTCTGTTCTAGTTCTGTTCTAGTTCTGTTCTAGTTCTGTTCTAGTTCTGTTCTAGTTCTGTTCTAGTTCTGTTCTAGTTCTGTTCTAGTTCTGTTCTAGTTCTGTTCTAGTTCTGTTCTAGTTCTGTTCTAGTTCTAGTTCTGTTCTAGTTCTGTTCTAGTTCTGTTCTAGTTCTGTTCTAGTTCTGTTCTAGTTCTGTTCTAGTTCTGTTCTAGTTCTGTTCTAGTTCTGTTCTAGTTCTGTTCTAGTTCTGTTCTAGTTCTGTTCTAGTTCTGTTCTAGTTCTGTTCTAGTTCTGTTCTAGTTCTGTTCTAGTTCTGTTCTAGTTCTGTTCTAGTTCTGTTCTAGTTCTGTTCTAGTTCTGTTCTAGTTCTGTTCTAGTTCTGTTCTAGTTCTGTTCTAGTTCTGTTCTAGTTCTGTTCTAGTTCTGTTCTAGTTCTGTTCTAGTTCTGTTCTAGTTCTGTTCTAGTTCTGTTCTAGTTCTGTTCTAGTTCTGTTCTAGTTCTGTTCTAGTTCTGTTCTAGTTCTGTTCTAGTTCTGTTCTAGTTCTGTTCTAGTTCTGTTCTAGTTCTGTTCTAGTTCTGTTCTAGTTCTGTTCTAGTTCTGTTCTAGTTCTGTTCTAGTTCTGTTCTAGTTCTGTTCTAGTTCTGTTCTAGGTCTGTTCTATTTCTGTTCTAGTTCTGTTCTAGTTCTGTTCTAGTTCCGTTCTAGTTCTGTTCTGTTCTAGTTCTGTTCTAGTTCTGTTCTAGTTCTGTTCTAGTTCTGTTCTAGTTCTGTTCTAGTTCTGTTCTAGTTCTGTTCTAGTTCTGTTCTAGTTCTGTTCTAGTTCTGTTCTAGTTCTGTTCTGTTCTAGTTCTGTTCTAGTTCTGTTCTAGTTCTGTTCTAGTTCTGTTCTAGTTCTGTTCTAGTTCTGTTCTAGTTCTGTTCTAGTTCTGTTCTAGTTCTGTTCTAGTTCTGTTCTAGTTCTGTTCTAGTTCTGTTCTAGTTCTGTTCTAGTTCTGTTCTAGTTCTGTTCTAGTTCTGTTCTAGTTCTGTTCTAGTTCTGTTCTAGTTCTGTTCTAGTTCTGTTCTAGTTCTGTTCTAGTTCTGTTCTAGTTCTGTTCTAGTTCTGTTCTAGTTCTGTTCTAGTTCTGTTCTAGTTCTGTTCTAGTTCTGTTCTAGTTGTGTTCTAGTTGTGTTCTAGTTCTGTTCTAGTTCTGTTCTAGTTATGTTCTAGTTCTGTTCTAGTTCTGTTCTAGTTCTGTTCTAGTTCTGTTCTAATTCTGTTCTAGTTCTGTTTTAGTTCTGTCCTAGTTCTCTTCTAGTTCTGTTCTAGTTTTGCTCTAGTTTTGTTCTAGTTCTGTTCTAGTTCTAGTTTTGTTCTAGTTCTGTTCTTGTTTATATCTGGTTCGGATTTAGTCCATTAAATCCATATGAGAAAAGACTTTATAAACATTATTTCATTGAAGAAATGTAAATGTATGTGTTTTAAACTTTTACATCCACTAACTGTTTCTTTATATTCTCTTATATAGCTGGGTGCCCACTCTCAATCCCAATGATGTAGCTGATCGTGTCATAACTGCTATTCAGAAGAATGAAAAAATTGCCATAATTCCCGGTTACATTAAATTATTACTCTCCTTCAAGTGGTAAGTACAAACATATTGCAACTAATTATACACTTTATATAAAAATATTTCTCTTATCCTTCTCTCTAAAAAGGACCTTCCCTTGGGGTTGTATTGCTGGTCTGCTCAGACGTCTAGTACCCGATGCTTCACCTCACGGTTTAGCTCAGAAATCTCTTCTCAACTTTTATAAAAAATCTTCATTCTCTAAACCGTCACCTGTTCTAATTTCACCCGCTCCCATAATTACAGACATCGGCAGTAATGTGTTTAAGGAGCCCTTAACTAAAGCGGGTTCATTACTTATACAACGTTCTCCTTCGCTGGGCGAACGTGTTTTATAAATTAAACTGTACATAAAATACCTAGTTTAGTGATTTCTAATACTTTTATTTGTTTTTACCATTTTTTAGTCATTTAAGTCTATTAGGCTAGGAACACACCTAAGAGGTTTAGTTAAATAAGTTTTTTTTTTATTTCTAATTTTTACGTGCTTTTTATTTATTAAATTGGCATATTTTTAATTATTTTTTAAATAATGTTTCTTTTCTTGTATTTTTTAAAATAGTTTAATTTTAGTTATTTTAGTTGTAGTTAGACAAAATTTATAAAGAAATTGTTTTAAGAGTTTTAAAAAGGAAGTATGCTAAGGAGACAAAGGATTATAATAAAAACATTTATTTTCATCTTGAATTTAAAAAAAAAAAAAATATTGACTAACAATGCCATTTGCATAAATTGTGATTATTGTAGAATTATGTATATTAATCACTTTCACCTCATCTTTTATTTTGTCTCTATAATTGTCTGACATTTTGAATAAAATCTAAACTGTGATCATTTCTATATTTTATCTTATAAATCCTAAACATTTTTCGTGTCCTTAAACCTTCAAATATTTCCTTTTTATACACTTTTCTACATATTTCCTTGTATAATTTACAAATAAGTTTTGTTAGTGATATTAACATAAAAATAATAACAAATAAAATATATACAAATAATTTTAATGAGTTAAAAAATCAGGGGTTTTCATATATAAAAAAACTACACTTGTGTTAATATTATGTTTGTATATTTTTTTGGGTGTAAGTTGATAATTTAACACATAATATTAATTATATAAAAATGGGCTAAAGTATAAAAAAAAATCCTAAACCCCACATACTTATATTCCCCTATTCCCCTAATCCTTATCCCAGCATTTAACAAATATCCACATTCCCATAACCTAAATCCTCTTCCAAACTCCTCCACCCCTATAGCTCCTATAACCCTTATTTTCCCCTTATGTATTGCCTATTCCAAATCCTATACCCCAAATATCAACATTTAAACATTTTAAAACCACTTGATATAAATATTTACCTTACTAATGTATTTTATATAATGTCATGTTTATTAAAAAAATATTATACAAAATAAAAATTAAAAAAATATATATAAAAAAATTTAATTAAACAAGCTATTTTTTGCTTAAGTCCTCGATCAAATCAGTTCTATTTCTGTAGTCGTTCTGTTCTATTTCAGTTCAAGCTAAGTTCTAGTACAGTTCTAGTTCAGTTCTAGTTCAGTTCTAGTTCAGTTCTAGTTCAGATCTAGTTCAGTTCTAGTTCAGTTCTAGTTCAGTTCTAGTTCAGTTCTAGTTCAGTTCTAGTTCAGTTCTAGTTCAGTTCTAGTTCAGTTCCAATTCAGTTCTAGTTCAGTTCTAGTTCAGTTCTAGTTCAGTTCTAGTTCAGTTCTAGTTCAGTTCTAGTTCAGTTCTAGTTCAGTTCTAGTTCAGTTCTAGTTCAGTTCTAGTTCAGTTCTAGTTCAGTTCTAGTTCAGTTCTAGTTCAGTTCTAGTTCAGTTCAGATTTGTTCTAGTTCAGTTCTAGTTCAGTTCTAGTTCAGTTTCTAGTTCAGTTCTAGTTCAGTTCTAGTTCAGTTCTAGTTCAGTTCTAGTTCAGTTCTAGTTCAGTTCTGTTTCAGTTCTAGTTCAGTTCTAGTTTTCAGTTCTAGTTCAGTTCTAGTTCAGTTTCTAGTTCAGTTCTAGTTCAGTTCTAGTTCAGTTCTAGTTTTCATTTCTAGTTCAGTTCTAGTTCAGTTCTAGTTCTAGTTCAGTTCTAGTTCAGTTCTAGTTCAGTTCTAGTTCAGTTCCTAGTCAGTTCTAGTTCAGTTCTAGTTCAGTTCTAGTTCAGTTCTAGTTCAGTTCTAGTTCAGTTCTAGTTCAGTTCTAGTTCAGTTCTAGTTCAGTTCTAGTTCACGTTCTAGTTCAGTTCTAGTTCAGTTATAGTCAGTTCTAGTCAGTTCTAGTTCAGTTCTAGTTCAGTTCTAGTTCAGTTCTAGTTCAGTTCTAGTTCAGTTCTAGTTCAGTTCTAGTTCAGTTCTAGTTCAGTTCTAGTTCAGTTCTAGTTCAGTTCTAGTTCAGTTCTAGTTCAGTTCTAGTTCAGTTCTAGTTCAGTTCTAGTTCAGTTCTAGTTCAGTTCTAGTTCAGTTCTAGTTCAGTTCTAGTTCAGTTCTAGTTCAGTTCTAGTTCAGTTCTAGTTCAGTTCTAGTTCAGTTCTAGTTCAGTTCTAGTTCAGTTCTAGTTCAGTTCTAGTTCGTTCTAGTTCAGTTCTAGTTCAGTTCTAGTTCAGTTCTAGTTCAGTTCTCTAGTTCAGTTCTAGTTTAGTTCTAGTTCAGTTCAGTTTTTCTAGTTCAGTTCTAGTTCAGTTCTTTTTCAGTTCTAGTTCAGTTCTAGTTCAGTTCTAGTTCAGTTCTGGTTCAGTTCTAGTTCAGTTCTAGTTCAGTTTTCTAGTTCAATTCTGTTCAGTTCTGGTTCAGTTACAGTTTAGATTCAGGTTTTGTTCTTATGAATATTGTTTTCGAACCGAATATGCGTTCTATGGTTCAGTTCTTGGATATAAATGGAAAAATTAGTAGTTCCAAAGATTATTTAAACGACGTTTTCCCAAATGATGTTTATCTTAACTAAATAGTTTATTGTCATTCTTTTGCTTATTCTAAATAATTATAAAAATGGATTGCTTTGTTTACGATTAACTTCTTTCGGTACTATATATCTACTAATGGGATCCCTATAAATAGGGCTCTCCATTAGGTAACTGTTACGTTGATCCTCCTCAAAACGGGCGTATTCACGAGCATCTTTAGCACGTATACAAGCCCAAATGATAAGAATCAAGAGTAAACCCAAAATGAATGTGGCGACAGACACAAAACCTACTACCGCCACATAATTTACAGGTTCACAACTGTTAAGTTGTATAAGTAAATAGTTCTCGGATTGACCCATGGTCTGATAGGTAAAATAGTGGTCACACTTGATGCCAAATTTATTTTCCACACGAGCTAAACAGCGTATATCGGAGTCTGTTTTAAAGATATTAATTATTTTTTTTTGAATTTTGAATGTTAAGGCTTATTACCTATTTCTTCGGTTACAAAGGCCGTTGTAAATCTTTCATTTTTCTCGGCACTAGAACATATTTCCGTTGTCTTCTCACATTTACCCATATCGGTTTTCTCTTCGATCAGGCAGGTCACACAAGGCTCATAGAATGCGCACAGTTTATTTTCAGTTTCTGAACCAATTTCACAAAATTTACCCACATATGGATCATTACACAAACACTCGCCACACTCACAATAGCCCCGACCAGAACAAATTTCTCCTGTAGGACCGATACAGCCATCTGTACTCTCTTTACAGTTGCAGCGATTTCCCGACCAACCATATTTGCAAATGCATTTTCCACACACGCAATCGGCCCTCTCGGGATCACAGTCAATATCGCACTCAGGACACTCACAGAATTTGCCATTAAAACCAGGGGCACAAAAACACGAGCCACAATCACATTCACCACGATTCGAACAAACGGGTCCCAATTCCTGGGAATTAACCAAATCAAAGGGTTGCCGACAAAGATTTTCAATGGCTTCGTTTGTGGTGGCATTGGTAGCATCGGTGGGGCAAGTACAAAAGGTGCCAGTCCTTATAAAAAAAATTATTTTAAATTCATTTCGAAAGTATAAGTGAATATTTACCATCCTGCATCACATTGACACATGCCGCATTGCAGAAAACCATTTTCGTTGCACTGAAATCGACCATATTCATCCTCAGGATCTGCGTCTTCAAGACAAGGGCAAGGTTTTTGTATTTCCACTTCAATTTCCATGAACTCATTTAAAGCTGATTCTTCCACGCGTATTTTATGAATCTGGAATTAATATGTGGATTTTAAATATCTTGATCGTTTTTAATCCCAGCTACTAATTTAATGTTCGGAATAATTTAAAGATTATGTTAAAAATCAATAGTACAAAAAGTATCTGAAATCCTTAAAACTTACATAAACTCCATTGTCGGGAAAATCGGTGAGAGTAACGTTGATATAAAAGTCCACAGTCTTACCCAATTCCACATTATTGCAATAGTTGCGTTTTCTTAAAGTCGGAAACTGGCCACCACAATCTGTCTCATACTCCATTTTTATAAAATCGGGACTATTGTCAGTAAATTGGGTGCGTTTGATAAAACTCTCGTAACTATACAAAGAAAAAAAAATATTAGATCTAGGTATGTAATTTGCTCTTACTTATTACAACATACCTTTTCTTTATCAATTCCAAAATATTAGACGAATCTGCTCTCAAAATCTCTACATTACTTATTTCCTTCATTAGATTACTTATCTCCCTATAAGTAGTAACCACCTCCTCTGTTACCGCAAAAATTACACTTATTTTCCTCTTCACTAATTCTCTATAGATTTCCTCCAATGAGGGATAATCGTATTCCAAAGAACCCAAATATTCGCCTTGCGCATTTAAATGACATTTTTTATCATTACGTTTGGTAATACCCGCTAATAGACCATCTCCCGCAAAATGCATAAAACCATCGGTTACCAAAATAACCACCTTACGGGCCTCTTCTTTCCATCCGATCTCTTTTGGACAAACCAACACTTGCATTAAAGCATCGAAACCTCCCTCCAAATTATCCAAATTACCCGTTACTTTACTACCATTAACAGATCTTACAAATAGTTTTTCATCTTCGGTCAGTGTTAAATGATGTCTATAACCATATGTGGGTTCACACACTTGCCTTTCGGTGGCACAGGGATTATCTTTTAGATGTGGCATTATCATAGGCATTTCTGGTTTATCGGCAAAACTACCAAAACCCAAACGATAATTAGAAGTTAAATTTCTGAGAGTGGTAGCTAATTCCGAACCCAACTTGACTAGTGTTTCCCGATCGTCTCTCATGGTCCAGGTTAGATCCATAAGTACATAAAGATCGAGAGGATTATTACGTGCTGGACGATAAGAGAGTTTAATACGTTCGGGATGGGCTAAAAGGGATATAAAGAAGAATGATATAATTAAATATAGTTCAATTCTAATTCAGTTCTAGTTCAGTTCTAGTTCAGTTCTAGTTCAGTTCTAGTTCAGTTCTAGTTCAGTTCTAGTTCAGTTCTAGTTCAGTTCTAGTTCAGTTCTAGTTCAGTTCTAGTTCAGTTCTAGTTCAGTTCTAGTTCAGTTCTAGTTCAGTTCTAGTTCAGTTCTAGTTCAGTTCTAGTTCAGTTCTAGTTCAGTTCTAGTTCAGTTCTAGTTCAATTCTAGTTCAGTTCTAGTTCAATTCTAGTTCAGTTCTAGTTCAGTTCTAGTTCAGTTCTAGTTCAGTTCTAGTTCAGTTCTAGTTCAGTTCTAGTTCAGTTCTAGTTCAGTTCTAGTTCAGTTTCAGTTCTAGTTCAGTTTCTAGTTCTTTAGTTCAGTTCTAGTTCAGTTCTAGTTCAGTTCTAGTTCAGTTCTAGTTCAGTTCTAGTTCAGTTCTAGTTCAGTTCTAGTTCAGTTCTAGTTCAGTTCTAGTTCAGTTCTAGTTCAGTTCTAGTTCAGTTCTAGTTCAGTTCTAGTTCAGTTCTAGTTCAGTTCTAGTTCAGTTCTAGTTCAGTTCTAGTTCAGTTCTAGTTCAGTTCTAGTTCAGTTCTAGTTCAGTTCTAGTTCAGTTCTAGTTCAGTTCTAGTTCAGTTCTAGTTCAGTTCTAGTTCAGTTCTAGTTCAGTTCTAGTTCAGTTCTAGTTCTAGTTCAGTTCTAGTTCAGTTCTAGTTCAGTTCTAGTTCAGTTCTAGTTCAGTTCTAGTTCAGTTTCTAGTTCAGTTCTAGTTCAGTTCTAGTTCAGTTCTAGTTCAGTTCTAGTTCAGTTCTAGTTCAGTTCTAGTTCAGTTCTAGTTCAGTTCTAGTTCAGTTCTAGTTCAGTTCTAGTTCAGTTCTAGTTCAGTTCTAGTTCAGTTCTAGTTTCTAGTTCAGTTCTAGTTCAGTTCTAGTTCAGTTCTAGTTCAGTTCTAGTTCAGTTTAGTTGAGTTCTAGTTCAGTTCTAGTTCAGTTCTAGTTCTAGTTCAGTTCTAGTTCAGTTCTAGTTCAGTTCTAGTTCAAGTTCTAGTTCAGTTCTAGTTCCGTTTCTCGTTCAGTTCTAGTTCAGTTCTAGTTCGTTCTAGTTCCGTTCTAGTTCAGTTCTAGTTCAGTTTCTAGTTCAGTTCTAGTTTCAAGTTCTAGTTTCGTTCTAGTTCAAGTTCTAGTTCAGTTCTAGTTCAGAGTTCTAGTTTCAGTTCTAGTTCAGGTTCTAGTTCAAGTTCAGTTCAGTTCTAGTTCTAGTTCAGTTCTAGTTCAGTTCTAGGTTCAGTTTCTAGTTCAGTTTAGTTCAGTTCTAGTTCAGTTCTAGTTCAGTTCTAGTTCATTTCTAGTTCAGTTCTAGTTCAGTTCTAGTTTTCAGTTTCTAGTTCAGTTCTAGTTTCAGTTCTAGTTTCAAGTTCTAGTTCAGTTTAGTTCAAGTCTTATGTTCAGTTCTAGTTCAGTTCTAGTTCAGTTTCTAGTTTCAGTTCTAGTTCAGTTCTAGTTCAGTTCTTAGTTCAGTTCTAGTTCAGTTCTAGGTTCAGTTATAGTTTCTAGTTCATTTAGTTCAGTTCTAGTTCATTTCTAGTTCAGTTATAGGTCAGTTCTAGTTCAGTTCTAGTTCAGTTCTAGTTCAGTTCTAGTTCAGTTCTAGTTCAGTTCTAGTTCAGTTCTAGTTCAGTTCTAGTTAAGTTCTAGTTCAGTTCTAGTTCAGTTCTAGTTCAGTTCTAGTTCAGTTCTAGCTCAGTTCTAGTTCAGTTCTAGTTCAGTTCTAGTTCAGTTCTAGTTCAGTTCTAGTTCAGTTCTAGTTCAGTTCTAGTTCAGTTCTAGTTCAGTTCTAGTTCAGTTCTAGTTCAGTTCTAGTTCAGTTCTAGTTCAGTTCTAGTTCAGTTCTAGTTTAGTTCTAGTTTAGTTCTAGTTCAGTTCTAGTTCAGTTCTAGTTCAGTTCTAGTTCAGTAATATTTCAGTAATATTTCAGTTCAAGTTCAGTTCTAGTTCAGTTCTAGTTCAGTTCTAGTTCAGTTCTAGTTCAGTTCTAGTTCAGTTCTAGTTCAGTTTCTAGTTCAGTTCTAGTTCAGATCTAGTTCAGTTCTAGTTCAGTTCTAGTTCAGTTCTAGTTCAGTTCTAGTTCTGTTCTAGTTCAGTTCTAGTTCAGTTCTAGTTCAGTTCTAGTTCAGTTCTAGTTCAGTTCTAGTTCAGTTCTAGTTCAGTTCTAGTTCAGTTCTAGTTCACTTCTAGTTCAGTTCAGTTCCAGTTCAGTTCTAGTTCAGTTCTAGTTCTAGTTCAGTTCTAGTTCAGTTCTAGTTCAGTTCTAGTTCAGTTCTAGTTCAGTTCTAGTTCAGTTCTAGTTCAGTTCTAGTTCAGTTCTAGTTCAGTTCTAGTTCAGTTCTAGTTCAGTTCTAGTTCAGTTCAAGTTCAGTTCTAGTTCAGTTCTAGTTCAGTTCTAGTTCAGTTCTAGTTCAGTTCTAGTTCAGTTCTAGTTCAGTTCTAGTTCAGTTCTAGTTCAGTTCTAGTTCAGTTCTAGTTCAGTTCTAGTTCAGTTCTAGTTCAGTTCTAGTTCAGTTCTAGTTCAGTTCTAGTTCAGTTCTAGTTCAGTTCTAGTTCAGTTCTAGTTCAGTTCTAGTTCAGTTCTAGTTCAGTTCTAGTTCAGTTCTAGTTCAGTTCCAGTTCAGTTCAGTTCTAGTTCAGTTCTAGTTCATTTCTAGTTCAATTCTAGTTCAGTTCTAGTTCAGTTCTAGTTCAGTTCTAGTTCAGTTCTAGTTCAGTTCTAGTTTAGTTCTAGTTCAGTTCTAGTTCAGTTCTAGTTCAATTCTAGTTCAGTTCTAGTTCAGATCTATTTCAGTTCTAGTTCAGTAATATTTCAGTTCAAGTTCAGTTCTAGTTCAGTTCTAGTTCAGTTCTAGTTCAGTTTTAGTTCAGTTTTAGTTCAGTTCTAGTTCAGTTCTAGTTCAGTTCTAGTTCACTTCTAGTTCACTTCTAGTTCACTTCTAGTTCAGTTCTAGTTCAGCTCTAGTTCAGTTCTAGTTCAGTTCTAGTTCAGTTCTAGTTCAGTTCTAGTTCAGTTCTAGTTCAGTTCTAGTTCAGTTCTAGTTCAGTTCTAGTTCAGTTAGCTTCTAGTTCATAGTCAGTTCTAGTTCAGTTCTAGTTCAGTTTTAGTTCAGTTCTAGTTCAGTTCTAGTTGCAGTTCTAGTTCAGTTCTAGTCAGTTCTAGTTCAGTTCATAATGTATCAGTTCTAGTTCGGTCTCTAATTCAGTCAATTCAATTCTACTTCAGTTCTAGCCTTTAGAATACCTTTCAGTTACATTTGTCTCATGAAGTACAAACCGAAATCGATACCGATCGATATGTAGTGTTAAATACCCATTACTACCCTTTAAATTACCGTTTTATTTTCTGTTTAATTAAAACATTTGTCTATAACACACATCTGTCGTTTTGTCAAATTATTTACACTGAAATATTTGTTTTTGCATCATGTTGTAGTTGTATGTATTTCCCCCACAAGATGATAAGATCTCTTCAACCCGCTAACGAGAGTAAAGTGTTAACAGTTAATGTCTTGACAAATTTTAAAATGTAAACAAATTGTACATGAAAAAATATTTATGTACGAACGTATGTATGTATTTATTTCTACACCAAGTGGGCTGATGACATACAAACCCCAAAAGGCCTATGAATGAGTAAACAGTAGTTTAATTTTTTGTTTTGTTTGTTGGTCTACTACAAGAATATTTTACAAATATTTTGAGATAAGAAATGAACCTACCGTATCTCTATGGTAATATAGCTGGTGATGACGAATCGTATATAGTCACTATTGACGATGAGAATACGTGCCGATTTTGCTTATTTAGATTAAAATATTTTATAGAATTTCTAGGGAATAATTCAATATATTTTTAATTGCTTCATATTTTTGTTAGTTTTAAATATTCAAGTCTGCGTAAATATACATTACATTCCTGTATGCGCGCTGAATAACGGTTAGAATGTTTCTTAAAGTGGTCGAAAATTAAAAGTCTATTGTAGAGTGCTGAGTTAAAAAAAAAAAAAAAACTAAACTATACAAATACAACAAAATAACAAACTATAACCAATAGATAACATTGGACCTTAGATATCTTATCTTAACCGATACGACGATTAAATTCATAACCATAGAAAAAAATATATATGTATATATAATGAGTAAGTTTTCTAATTATTAATTACTTAATATAAATCGCAAATTAAAAATTAAAAAAACTTACATTTAACTAATTTTAAATAAACTCTCTGAGGCTGCACCTGCACTGCCCGATTATTGCTTAATTCATAATCCTTAAGATCGACATTGGTTAGAGTATGGAACTCCGGTTCATTTTCATAAATATGATCGTTATGACAGCCATGCTCCATATTGAGTACGATTAAGGCAACGATAACGTAATTCGTATAGCTAATCGAATATATTTTTTTATTTAAATTTCAATATTTTTAATTTTCTTTCTATTTTTATTCACCTTATCCGTACACCAGGCACAGGAAATATCGGCACTTAAACAACCCTTGCAAGTATCTTCATTAATACAGGGATTTTCTTTGAAGTTATATAAAAAGAGCACATTTTTTTGTTAAACAATTAATTTATTTATTTTTTTTAATACACAAATTAACACACCTGCTTTTATTAGAATACTTTTAGCAAATATTGTTGTTATAAAAAATAATTTCAAAATAGTCGACATTTTTCGTTTGTTGCTTTTAATATCTATTAATTATTTATTTAATATTTTTTAATAATTATTTTATTCACCATTATTTCGTTCACAACCCTCTTTCGCTAACCCACATCGTTGTTATACTAAATTCTTAACTTTTTGTTGATTTAACAATTGTTATATTTTTTTGCGTGAGTTAAAATTCTCTAACGTTTTTTCACCTTATCAACAATTACTATAAGTATGTATATGAAAAAAGTTGATAAACAAAATTATAACAATTTGCTTCACTAAACTTTGATTTTCAACTAAATATTTGTGTTGGGGGCTTCTACTCGTTTACTCCAGGTGATGATGGTTGTTTTAAATAACATCCCCTTTTTTTAAACGTCATCACCTACATATGACAACTTTTTTTATTAGTCATTTGGAAAATATATGGAATTGCATCAATAATTTCACTCATTTGTTGATTAATGTAATATTATTTAAATAAATATGCATATAGACTACAGTGCTACAGTAACACATATTTTTCGATGGGGGCGTTATCCTAGTTCAGTTCTAGTTCAGTTCTAGTTCAGTTAGTTCAGTTCAGTTCTAGTTCAGTTCTAGTTCAGTAGTTCAGTTCTAGTTAGTTTTAGTTTAGTTCTAGTTCAGTTCTAGTTCAGTTCTAGTTCAGTTCTAGTTCAGTTTTAGTTCAGTTCTAGTTCAGTCCTAGTTCAGTTCTAGTTCAGTTCTAGTTCAGTTCTAGTTCAGTTCTAGTTCAGTTCTATAGTTCAGTTCTAGTTCAGTTCTAGTTCAGTTCTAGTTCAGTTCTAGTTCAGTTCTAGTTCAGTTCTAGTTCAGTTCTAGTTCAGTTCTAGTTCAGTTCTAGTTCAGTTCTAGTTCAGTTCTAGTTCAGTTCTAGTTCAGTTCTAGTTCAGTTCTAGTTCAGTTCTAGTTCAGTTCTAGTTCAGTTCTAGTTCAGTTCTAGTTCAGTTCAGTTCTAGTTCAGTTCTAGTTCAGTTCTAGTTCAGTCTAGTTCAGTTCTAGTTCAGTTCTAGTTCATTCTTCTAGTTCAGTTCTAGTTCAGTTCTAGTTCAGTTCTAGTTCAGTTCTAGTTCAGTTCTAGTTCAGTTCTAGTTCAGTTCTAGTTCAGTTCTAGTTCAGTTCTAGTTCAGTTCTAGTTCAGTTCTAGTTCAGTTCTAGCTCAGTTCTAGTTCAGTTCTAGTTCAGTTTAGTCTAGTTCAGTTCTAGTTCAGTTCTAGTTCAGTTCTAGTTCAGTTCTAGTTCAGTTCTAGTTCAGTTCTAGTTCAGTTCTAGTTCAGTTCTAGTTCAGTTCTAGTTCAGTTCTAGTTCAGTTCTAGTTCAGTTCTAGTTCAGTTCTAGTTCAGTTCTAGTTCAGTTCTAGTTCAGTTCTAGTTCAGTTCTAGTTCAGTTAGTTCAGTTCTAGTTCAGTTCTAGTTCAGTTCTAGTTCAGTTCTAGTTCAGTTCTAGTTCAGTTCTAGTTCAGTTCTAGTTCAGTTCTAGTTCAGTTCTAGTTCAGTTCTAGTTAGTTCTAGTTCAGTTCTAGTTCAGTTCTAGTTCAGTTCTAGTTCAGATCTAGTTCAGTTCTAGTTCAGTTCTAGTTCAGTTCTAGTTCAGTTCTAGTTCAGTTCTAGTTCAGTTCTAGTTCAGTTCTAGTTCAGTTCTAGTTCTAGTTCAGTTCTAGTTCAGTTCTAGTTCAGTTCTAGTTCAGTTCTAGTTCAGTTCTAGTTCAGTTCTAGTTCAGTTCTTCAGTTCTAGTTCAGTTCTAGTTCAGTTCTAGTTCAGTTCTAGTTCAGTTCTAGTTCAGTTCTAGTTCAGTTCTAGTTCAGTTCTAGTTCAGTTCTAGTTCAGTTCTAGTTCAGTTCTAGTTCAGTTCTAGTTCAGTTCTAGTTCAGTTCTAGTTCAGTTCTAGTTCAGTTCTAGTTCAGTTCTAGTTCAGTTCTAGTTCAGTTCTAGTTCAGTTCTAGTTCAGTTCTAGTTAAGTTCTAGTTAAGTTTTAGTTTAGTTCTAGTTCAGTTCTAGTTCAGTTCTAGTTCAGTTCTAGTTCAGTTTTAGTTCAGTTCTAGTTCAGTCCTAGTTCAGTTCTAGTTCAGTTCTAGTTCAGTTCTAGTTCAGTTCTAGTTCAGTTCTATAGTTCAGTTCTAGTTCAGTTCTAGTTCAGTTCTAGTTCAGTTCTAGTTCAGTTCTAGTTCAGTTCTAGTTCAGTTCTAGTTCAGTTCTAGTTCAGTTCTAGTTCAGTTCTAGTTCAGTTCTAGTTCAGTTCTAGTTCAGTTCTAGTTCAGTTCTAGTTCAGTTCTAGCTCAGTTCTAGTTCAGTTCTAGTTCAGTTCTAGTTCAGTTCTAGTTCAGTTCTAGTTCAGTTCTAGTTCAGTTCTAGTTCAGTTCTAGTTCAGTTCTAGTTCAGTTCTAGTTCAGTTCTAGCTCAGTTCTAGTTCAGTTAGTTCTAGTTCAGTTCTAGTTCAGTTCTAGTTCAGTTCTAGTTCAGTTCTAGTTCAGTTCAGTTCTAGTTCAGTTCCAGTTCAAGTTCAGTTCTAGTTCAGTTCCAGTTCAAGTTCAGTTCTAGTTCTAGTTCTAGTTCAGTTCTAGTTCAGTTCTAGTTCTAGTTCAGTTCTAGTTCAGTTCTAGTTCAGTTCTAGTTCAGTTCTAGTTCAGTTCTAGTTCTAGTTCAGTTCTAGTTCAGTTCTAGTTCAGTTCTAGTTCAGTTCTAGTTCAGTTCTAGTTCAGTTCTAGTTCAGTTCTAGTTCAGTTCTAGTTCAGTTCTAGTTCAGTTCTAGTTAAGTTTTAGTTTAGTTCTAGTTCAGTTCTAGTTCAGTTCTAGTTCAGTTCTAGTTCAGTTTTAGTTCAGTTCTAGTTCAGTCCTAGTTCAGTTCTAGTTCAGTTCTAGTTCAGTTCTAGTTCAGTTCTAGTTCAGTTCTATAGTTCAGTTCTAGTTCAGTTCTAGTTCAGTTCTAGTTCAGTTCTAGTTCAGTTCTAGTTCAGTTCTAGTTCAGTTCTAGTTCAGTTCTAGTTCAGTTCTAGTTCAGTTCTAGTTCAGTTCTAGTTCAGTTCTAGTTCAGTTCTAGTTCAGTTCTAGTTCAGTTCTAGTTCAGTTCTAGTTCAGTTCTAGTTCAGTTCTAGTTCAGTTCTAGTTCAGTTCTAGTTCAGTTCTAGTTCAGTTCTAGTTCAGTTCTAGTTCAGTTCTAGTTCAGTTCTAGTTCAGTTCTAGTTCAGTTCTAGTTCAGTTCTAGTTCAGTTCTAGTTCAGTTCTAGTTCAGTTCTAGTTCAGTTCTAGTTCAGTTCTAGTTCAGTTCTAGTTCAGTTCTAGTTCAGTTCTAGCTCAGTTCTAGTTCAGTTCTAGTTCAGTTCTAGTTCTAGTTCAGTTCTAGTTCAGTTCTAGTTCAGTTCTAGTTCAGTTCTAGTTCAGTTCTAGTTCAGTTCTAGTTCAGTTCTAGTTCAGTTCTAGTTCAGTTCTAGTTCAGTTCTAGTTCAGTTCTAGTTCAGTTCTAGTTCAGTTCTAGTTCAGTTCTAGTTCAGTTCTAGTTCAGATCTAGTTCAGTTCTAGTTCAGTTCTAGTTCAGTTCTAGTTCAGTTCTAGTTCAGTTCTAGTTCAGTTCTAGTTCAGTTCTAGTTCAGTTCTAGTTCAGTTCTAGTTCAGTTCTAGTTCAGTTCTAGTTCAGTTCTAGTTCAGTTCTAGTTCAGTTCTAGTTCAGTTCTAGTTCAGTTCTAGTTCAGATCTAGTTCAGTTCTAGTTCAGTTCTAGTTCAGTTCTAGTTCAGTTCTAGTTCAGTTCTAGTTCAGTTCTAGTTCAGTTCTAGTTCAGTTCTAGTTCAGTTCTAGTTCAGTTCTAGTTCAGTTCTAGTTCAGTTCTAGTTCAGTTCTAGTTCAGTTCTAGTTCAGTTCTAGTTCAGTTCTAGTTCAGTTCTAGTTCAGTTCTAGTTCAGTTCTAGTTCAGTTCTAGTTCAGTTCTAGTTCAGTTCTAGTTCAGTTCTAGTTCAGTTCTAGTTCAGTTCTAGTTCAGTTCTAGTTCAGTTCTAGTTCAGTTCTAGTTCAGTTCTAGTTCAGTTCTAGTTCAGTTCTAGTTCAGTTCTAGTTCAGTTCTAGTTCAGTTCTAGTTCAGTTCTAGTTCAGTTCTAGTTCAGTTCTAGTTCAGTTCTAGTTCAGTTCTAGTTCAGTTCTAGTTCAGTTCTAGTTCAGTTCTAGTTCAGTTCTAGTTCAGTTCTAGTTCAGTTCTAGTTCAGTTCTAGTTCAGTTCTAGTTCAGTTCTAGTTCAGTTCTAGTTCAGTTCTAGTTCAGTTCTAGTTCAGTTCCAGTTCAAGTTCAGTTCTAGTTCAGTTCCAGTTCAAGTTCAGTTCTAGTTCTAGTTCTAGTTCAGTTCTAGTTCAGTTCTAGTTCTAGTTCAGTTCTAGTTCAGTTCTAGTTCAGTTCTAGTTCAGTTCTAGTTCAGTTTAGTTCTAGTTCAGTTCTAGTTCAGTTCTAGTTCAGTTCTAGTTCAGTTCTAGTTCAGTTCTAGTTCAGTTCTAGTTCAGTTCTAGTTCAGTTCTAGTTCAGTTCTAGTTCAGTTCTAGTTCAGTTCTAGTTCAGTTCTAGTTCAGTTCTAGTTCAGTTCTAGTTCAGTTCAGTTCTAGTTCAGTTCTAGTTCAGTTCTAGTTCAGTTCTAGTTCAGTTCTAGTTCAGTTCTAGTTCAGTTCTAGTTCAGTTCTAGTTCAGTTCTAGTTCAGTTCTAGTTCAGTTCTAGTTCAGTTCTAGTTCAGTTCTAGTTCAGTTCTAGTTCAGTTCTAGTTCAGTTCTAGTTCAGTTCTAGTTCAGTTCTAGTTCAGTTCTAGTTCAGTTCTAGTTCAGTTCTAGTTCAGTTCTAGTTCAGTTCTAGTTCAGTTCTAGTTCAGTTCTAGTTCAGTTCTAGTTCAGTTCAGTTCTAGTTCAGTTCTAGTTCAGTTCTAGTTCAGTTCTAGTTCAGTTCTAGTTCAGTTCTAGTTCAGTTCTAGTTCAGTTCTAGTTCAGTTCTAGTTCAGTTCTAGTTCAGTTCTAGTTCAGTTCTAGTTCTAGTTTAGTTCTTATTCAGATTAAGATCAGTTCTACAGTCGATTTTAGCTTTCTCTTAGCAGAATTAGGTTTTGTTCAATGAGATCAGGAATTTTCTGTTTTCTGAATTAGAGCATTATAAATAAGAGTAGTTAAATAAATTTTAAAGAAAAAGTTAAATAAATTTTTTATTATTTTGGCTCCCTCTATTGTTAAACTGTCACACTAGTATTTCACCTTCAACTGGCAATACTGTCTCTAAATAACCACACGCAGTTGCTTAAACACAGTACAAACTTCATTGACTACTTTTTAAAAACAACTGGTTTGTTTTTGACACAAGCGAATTGCAAACAACAACGAATACAACAAAAACAACATACAAAGCAAAGCGACGAATAAACAAAACAAAGTAGAACAAGGAAAAATTTCATTTGAATAAGAAAAAACTACTTCAGTTGGAAAACGTCGGCGGCGTAGCGCGTAAAATTTATCGAACGTGTGCGGATAAAAAGTTGAATTTTAAGGATTTTTTCCATTTACTAAGAAAAAGTGTGGTGTTTTAATAAGTTGAATTAAATTTTTCATAAATAACAAAAAGTGCATGGAAATTGTGTTAGAGAATAGTGAAAAAATGTAAACATTTTTAAAGAATAGTCAAAGTAACAGTGAAAATTAGTTACGCCTAAATAAGAGTTTGTAAAAGAATTTTAATGAAAGAAAACGAAAAATTCTTATTGGAAAAAAATCGAAAACAAAAAAGATTTAAAGAAAGAAATATTCTAATTGAAAATATAAAATTGCTAATAAAAAATATTTTATAAGATTTTGCTGTATATTTTACGCCATTTAAAATAAAGTAATTTTCGTTTAATAGTTAAGAAGAGTAGAGAAGAAAAAACAGGAAAATTTACCTTTAACTATTAATAGTGAGTGTGTGTGATTGTTTGTGATAAAGTGTGTGATTTTCTTGTTGTTATTGTAATAGCTTTAGTAAAAGAAGTTGTTGTAGTCTCAAAATATCAAAGTAAAAACACAGAGACGTCAACGTCAACAGAGCTCTGCTTCAAATTCCTTTAATATAACAACAATAACAACATTCTCTTCTTTTAACTAAAGCAGCAAAAACAGAAAAAGCAAAAACAAAAAGAGAGTTTCTTGTTAACCTGAAATTGTTTTTGCTTCCTTGTGGAAGTATTTTTGTTGTTTTTGTGCGTGTAAAAAGTAAAACTTGAAAAAAAAAACATAAAAACGAAATAAATTTTTCGTCTTCGCCGTAAACGATGTGAATATTTGTTGTAAATATTAAACAAAAACTAAATTAATAAAGTTTTTCTTTAAAATATTTAAAATTAAGCACTAAATAATTAAAACAATTGCATGTTTATAAATGTTTAATTAAATTAACTTAAACAAAAATATCAATAAATAAAACTTAAATCGTGTTCGTGTGTTTGTTTACAACATTCTCGTTGTATTTATTGTTGTAGTATTCCTGTATATTTAATTAATCTCCCCAAATAATAAGAGAGAAGGAGAGCCAAACCATTTAGAATGGAGTAAAGAAAAATTTTGAATATACCAACAAATTGCCAAGAAAATTGTTATTGTATCAAGTGCAGTGTTAATTAAAGTAAGTGTCAACAAAGTTTTTTATAAATCGTTCATTGAAAAAATTTAAAATTTTTATTTAAAATATTTAAAATTTAAAAAACAACCATATAAACATCTTGTGTGTACATCAAAATATTTCTGCAAAAGAAAACAAATTTAATAGTAAACTAAAATTTGTCTGCTGCTTTAACAACACAATTGTTGTTGTTTTTCTTTGCTCTGTCCGCCGCCTCTGCTGCTTTTTTCGCTGCTAGCTCGTTAACAGCTTCTTAGCGAGTTTTTTCTCAGTTTAAATTTGTGTTTTTCTTTATTATTGTTATTTTCTGTTTTATTGTTGCTGTTTCTTTTTCAAGCTGAAGTTGAAATTGGAAAAAACTAAGAAGAAAAGAAAATAAACAACAAAAAATAAGGTAAGTAAACAAAAATACAAATTATTTAAGTGTTTTTTGCCTTTATTTTTATTGCTCTTCTAGTTTAATTTATAAACATAATTATAGCACAAATTTTTGGCAAAACTTTTCTTTAAATTTGTTTGTTTGTCGTTTTTCTTTTTCTACCTGTAAGTTGTCAATTACTTTTAAATTAATTAAATGCTTTTGCAGTTATCAGAGTTGGATAAGTGTAATTGTTTTACTTTTTCCAATATTAATTGGAATTAATAAAATTGTTGTGAATTTCACATTAGTAAGAAGTATAGATATTCATATCATGAAAATCTGAATATCTGATAGATTGATAGATAGGTAGATAGATAGATAGATAGATAGATAGATAGATAGATAGATAGATAGATAGATAGATAGATAGATAGATAGATAGATAGATAGATAGATAGATAGATAGATAGATAGATAGATAGATAGATAGATAGATAGATAGATAGATAGATAGATAGATAGATAGATAGATAGATAGATAGATAGATAGATAGATAGATAGATAGATAGATAGATAGATAGATAGATAGATAGATAGATAGATAGATAGATAGATAGATAGATAGATAGATAGATAGATAGATAGATAGATAGATAGATAGATAGATAGATAGATAGATAGATAGATAGATAGATAGATAGATAGATAGATAGATAGATAGATAGATAGATAGATAGATAGATAGATAGATAGATAGATAGATAGATAGATAGATAGATAGATAGATAGATAGATAGTAGATAGATAGATAGATAGATAGATAGATAGATAGATAGATAGATAGATAGATAGATAGATAGATAGATAGATAGATAGATAGATAGATAGATAGATAGATAGATAGATAGATAGATAGATAAGATAGATAGATAGATAGATAGATAGATAGATAGATAGATAGATAGATAGATAGGTAGGCAATAATTTGTCATAGCTTACATATAAAGTGTATTTCTGAAAACCAATTATTTTGCAACAAAATTATATTCGAATGTGTTATAAATTATATATAAATTATCTTGACATTTTCTCCCAATTTCGAACATAAGACTCTATATCAGATCGCTTTCAAAAAAACACTGCAGCCTTCATAACCTATCTTAAAAATACAAATATTGCAATAAAATTAGACATAATCAACTTTTATAAGGATCAACACAAAATTGAACCTACTTCCTCTTGCGAAAATCATTATAAATTTCAAACTTTTAGTTAAACTTTAGTTAACTTAATTATTTCTTTCACACAACAAAAAAAAAACGCCCTTTTTATGTTCAATTTAGTTTCTAATTTATCTTAATTTTTAATTAATATTCAAAAGTAGCCACAACTTGTAATATTTAACTTAACAAATCTTCTTAAATGATCTAATAAAAAACAGAAAATTGTGTTAATTTCCATTTTTAGAAATACCACCATAATATTTTATAAAATAACATAAAAATTAATTAAGTCTTTTTCTATTTACTGATTAATTTTATAGTCTACAACTAGTTGATATTTTATAGTTGATATATTAGTTTCTAAATAAACTTAACTATGATCTTGTTTGATTGATTTAAATAAGTTGAAAGAATTCATTAATAAGAAGATAAAAAAATATTTCTTGGTTTTTTTTGTTAAAATTTATAAATTCACATAATTTTTTTCTCTCATAGGAATAAAATTTGAAACTTTTTGTTGATTTTTCTTACAAATATATTAATAGTAAATCTTTTTATATTGCGATCAAAGTCCAATCAGTTTCATATTGGAGTTTTAAATTTTCTTAAATGTAGTTTTCAAGTGTGTTTAAAAGTTCTCCACCAGTATAGATTACAAGGCTATTCTAGTGGGAATTATACCGTTTCAATCACTCAAAACATAACCTCATAGATTCTTATTCAGTCCGCACAAGAAAATTTTACGTTTCTAGGTTCAAAATTATAGAAAATAGAAACTTTAAAATTTGGAAGAGGAAATTGAGTTCCTATAAAATCTATTTGTGCATCAATAGAACGAATTTTACAAAATTTCAGACCTCTCCTGGAACCTATAGAGTTCTCCAGACAGACGGATATGTCTAGATAATAAGGATCCTGAATATTTTTGGGTGTTTCTTGTATCAGTAAAATTTACGTCTAACCACCTGGTTGATTCTAATTCGTTACAAATGTACTCTTTGTAAACTAAAGAGAAGATAGTCGTCACTGTAGTGTCCCCTTTATGAACGATACAGTCGTCACTTTACTGTTCCCGAGTAATCTAAAGAGTAGTCACTTCAAAAAAATGTATATTGTCATGCACTGACTGCTTTGGACTAGCTTTCTGACTGTCTCTTTGTAATCTATGGATTGACGACTGATTTTCTCCTAGAATAAGCACATGTTAAAATACTTAGTTACCTGGGTAGTGGGGCGGCCAAAGGTTAACTGTAAGAGATAGGTTAAATAGCTAGTTTAGGATGCCCAAACTGCTGATGGTTACAAAAAGTACCAGACCTCCTTCTGCTCATTTTTGTGGGAGTTTCTTGTATCAGTAAAAGATCGACAAAGGGTCAATGCAACCGATAATTACAGTCATTTCCTTTAACGTCTATCCACCTGGTTGATTGTAATTAGTCACGTACATATGTACTTTTTGTAAACTAGACAGAAGTCGTCATTTTAGTGTCCCCTTTATGAAAGAGTGTAGAGACCATCGTCACTTTACTATCTTCAAGTAATCTAGAGAGTAGTCTCTTAAAAAAAAACTTAAGCGAAAATGTATATTGTCATACACTGACTCCTTTGGATTAGCTTTCTGAATGTCTCTTTATGATCTGTGGAGTTACGATTGCCTTCTTCTGATGAAAAGCACATGTTGAAACATCTATTCACCTGGGTAGTCGGGTGGCCTGGGGGGTATAAATAACTAGTTCAGGTTCACCAAACTGCTGGGAATTAAGAAACCTTTTACAGCTATAAATTAGAAATTCTAAAATTTTAAGTTTTAGGAGTCTAGGTTCAAACGCTGGGAAGTGATGAAACTCAATCTCATGACTTTTTTATAAATATACATTTTTACACACATATACATATATGTTTAAGTATAGAAGATAATTAAAATTCATTTACTTTTTCATATTGCATTACAATTTAGCTAATTTATAAAAAGTTTTACTAATTTTGTTTTTTTTTTTTCAAAAATTTCATTATTATCATAATCTGTACAAAGTCGTTATATAAATACTTAACTTTTTTTTTTTTAGATTTAATATAAATAATTCATAATAGAAATTTTTTTAAAAAAAGTTCTCAGCAAAACATAAACACAAAAAAAAAAAAAAAGTTTAACAAAAATCTGCTTTACAAAACAACTTTTTTTGTGCTTTTGCAAAATTATATTTATTAATGTTTGTGATGTTTGAAAATGATAATAAAAGTTTTTTATATTTTCATTCATTCATTTACATTATGCTCTTTGTATTTAGTTAAAAAAATCTTTTAAAAAAAATTACACAAAAAGTGTTTAAAAAAATTGTAAATAGAACAAAAGATTTTTATAGAAAAAAAAAACAACATTCAAAATACAACAATATGAATTGTCAACTAATTTTATTAAAATTATAAACAATTTAAAAGTAATTAAAACATGTTTTTTTTTTCTTCATACCGTTCAGTTTTTATACCCACCATCAAAAAAGATGGGGGGTATATTGATTTTGTCATTCCGTTTGTAACACATCGAAATATTGGTCATAGGCCCACAAAAGTATATATATTCTGGGTCCTCATTAAATTCTAAGACGATCTAGCCATGTCTGTCCGTCTGTCCGTCTGTCCGTCCGTCTGTCTGTCTGTCTGTTGAAAGCACGATAGAGTCCGAATGGAAAGAGCTAGAGGGTTGAAATTTCACATAAGTATTTCTTATAGGTAAGGTTTGTTTGGTATTGAAAATGGGCAATATCGGTCCACGTTTTCGGATAGCCCCCATACAAGTGGCCCCTCGAAAAGCAGCTTTAACAGCCATAACTTGTTTAATACGAATATAGCGATGAAATTCGACATAAGTAAGTTTCTTGTTATCCAAAATCACTATGCAAAATTTTATGAGGATCGGTCCATAATTGAACCCTACCAACCCCCCCCCCCCCTCCCCCCTATAAGGTCCCCTTCAGAAAATGACTTTAACGCTCAATACTGGCTTAAAAATACTAGTATATAGATGAAATTCGATATAAGTAAGTTTCATACGAGTCAAAAATCTATCTAAAAAATTTTATAAGGATCGGTCCATGATTGACCCTACCCCCCATATAAGGTCCCCTTCAGAAAATGACTGCAACGCTCATTAATGACTTAAAAATACGAGTGTAGCGATAAAATTCGACACAAATAAATTTGATACGAACCAAATTCTATCTACAAAATTTTATGAGGATCGACCCATAATTGACCCTACTCCCCTATTTAAGGTCCCCTTCAGAAAATAACTTTAACGCTTATAACTGGCCTAAAAAGTATATAGATGAAATTAGATATAAGTAAGTTTCATTCGAGTCAAACGAGGCTTGATGGTGGGTATATAAGATTCGGCATAGCCGAATATAACACTCTTACTTGTTTTTTTATAGTCAGTTGTACAAAACTAGTTAAATTTTTGTAAAAATGTGTATATGTTTGTTTGTATGTATGTAATTTGATTTATATAAATAAATACAATTTTAAAGTGAATGTAGAGAAGTTAATGAATGAACATGTTTTTAATGAATTAAATTAAAGTTTTTTTTTTTTTTTAAAGAATCTATAGAATTACATTTTCAATTGAAATTAAACTTAATGCATTTGAAATAAGATTATTTTATTGATTTTTTTTCGTGTGATAATTCTTTTTCTATGATGCTTTTTTAAGGAGAAAAGAACTGAATTAGGGCTGGTGTCTTTAGGGGTTAAGATAGATTCTAGTTTTAACACATTCCTTGTAAAACGACCTGTTAATTTTCTGTATCTTTCCGAAAATGATCTAGTTATGTATGTAGGCCTGTCTTCAGCCGAACTTATAAATTATCATGTTTACATGTAGAAGTTATAGGATAAAAAGCATTTTAACTGTTTATTTTAACCTGGCGATAGCATTGTAGGCAAGTACATACCTTGCTCTCTTCCAACTAAGTACTTAAATAAGTCATTACAAATAGTGAGTTAACAATTTGTTTTGTTTTATTAGAGTATTTATTTCAAAGTTTTTGTTGGGCATGTTTTAGTTTGCAACATTTCTCTTTTTAACCTCTTTACTAATGTAAACATTTTTTTCAAGATGGATGAAAAAAATCCGTCTTATTCGAGTAAATCAAATATAAATTATATTAAAATTACATCCTTCTACTTTAAATAAAAAGTAAAAGTTCTTATTGTCGTTGTTGTAGCTGTTGATGTCATTGCTGTTGCATTTTCTTCTTGTTGTTGTTGTAGTTGTAGCTTGAGTTGTAGTTGATGTTTTATAAATTTCCAAAAACTCTGAAATATTAGGTTGTCGTAATGTTTAACTCTATGTAAGATGACTAACGAGGGTTGTGCAGAGAGAGAGAGAGAGAGGTCATAACTTAGGGAACACTTGGGAATAAACGCGATTTTAATTAATCTCCTGCCTTTCGAAATATTGAAATTGTTGTGCCAAGAAATTAACTTCCTGACTATATTTAGAAAGTCTCTTGTGAATTATAGTAGATATTGGCAAAGAGCTCTCTTTTTTGCTATCACACGTACGTAAGTACCTCAAAGAAGACATTTAATTTATCACTCTCTTTCTATGCCAACATAGTATTCTCATTGAACTTCTTCTGAAATCTTATTACATAATATTGTTAACATGGAAATCTATATGGAGAACTAATTTTTGAAAACCAGATGAACACCTGCCTTTTCGACCACAACGTGATCTATTAGAACCACCGTCCCCTTGTGTGCTTTGAACATTTTTGTACATGTTTAGGCCGGTGCATGTTTAAGCACCTTGCTCAAGTACTCGAGCTATACCGTTTAACTTCCGAGATGCAAAAACTTCTCTTCTCTGCAGATGGGATGATCTCTGTTGATTCGGCGACAGCATCCAGAGACATAATAGGTAGACCAGATCTTAATCATAGGTGTGTGAAACCCGTGAGACCCGCCGATGCAAAATGATCGGCGTCGTCGGCGTAACCATTTTTGGTCGGCGGCTTAATATAGGAAATACCAGCGGCTACTAAATTAACGCCGATTTAAGCCGTCCCACCTTTATCTCTGCCGCATACCCCTTCATATATCCCTTATCATATATGTATATTTGACACAAATTATTTTTCATTAGCCCCACATTAACTCACAGAGATCGTCTTCAATACACTGGACCAGACAAAGTTCGAAACTCTGCCCTGCAGGCCACTGGTTCCCGTGATACTAGATTATATGGCCCTCTGCTTCGAGACCAGGTCAAATCATTCCATAAAAAGGCCGATGATACATTTGACTCCAACAGTTTATAGTACCGACCGGGTTGCAGTCTTATCAACATAAGGGAAGTTCATTAGTACAGCATCCTTGTTCTTTTGTTAATGATAAAGTTCCTTTTAATATATGTTTCGGGTTTTACTCAGTTTATAAATGACCTATCGAGATTAACAGCTCAAAACAATAAAACATTGGATAAATCTTGCAGTTAACTGAGAGTACAATTGATCGAAAGTTATCATGGACTTGTAGTATTTTGCTTGATCTCCTTCCTTAACGGTCTAAGATCACGATAAGCCAGACAGTCTTGCAAACAACTTGGGCAAGGTACAAGCACTTTGTGCAACTGCTCATGCAATCTAATATCTGAAAGACTTGAACTTGATTCGGCAACAGCATCTAGACAAGTTTTATGGTAGGCCGAAGAAGGTTTTTCTCAATAAACTAAGGTTCACTATGCGGAACTTTATCGCAGAGCACAGATAAATACTGTCCATCAACTCATCACAATGACCGAAACGTTATTCCGACATGTTCTCAAAGTTAATTCTGGGAAAGGAAATTCTGCATCCTGTTCTTGAGATATGAACTCATTCAAAATTTGTACATATATAGTATAGTCCCCGCGGTCGCTTTCTGTGAGGTTCTGTTCAGTCGAAAACATTGCCAGAAACATATCTTGTCTTTAAACCATCATTCTCTTCCCGTGATTTGGGTTTTAATTACAACACCACGTTTTACCCCTGCCAATAGCCATTACAATGAATGTCGAAGTGCTTTACGTGAGTACCTGGCGTGTAGCCCTATCCCATGGTGGTGCTTTTTTAATCGCAGGGTGAATACAATACATCGACCAGCGTCCCCTTGCTCAACTTGTAACAAAGCCGTGGCAGGATGAGCAACAGTTACAATTTCGAAAACATGCTGCTGGACATGTCTTCACCCTTTGTCAGGATCGGAGACTATCTAAACTCCTAAATGCCTTTTTGTTGGTTAGACACCCGGTTGCAATGAACTCCACACAGAGTTTACGCTCTACCCGCGATTTGGGTTTAAACCACAGCCACCACGTACTCACAAGGCTGGAAACGGTGTTTCAGGGACTTCTGGATCCCGTGATACCAGATTATATACAGTTGGGCACCAGAAGACCCGGCACCGGTAACCCCATACAACACAATCCACACAACAACATACACACACAATCTCCGCACCCGAACTCTACTTATTACCTAATATACCCACGCCTACTCCTACTTCTATTGAAGACCTCCTTTGCAAAGCCCGCAATTCTACCACAACTAATCTCATTAGACAAAACACTACTAAAATTAAAACCTACATCCGACCTCGTCACAACAAAACCCTCCGCATCTGGAATATCCTCATACAGCGAACATTCGCACAACATATGTAACCAACTCTCATTTCCACCAAATAGCTAGTACAGTACGAATTCTGTGGGCAGCTGACTCCGGTAGTAACATTTAACCCCAAGAAGTCATTTATTCCTCTAGGTTATAGTCCTTTATTCCCTGTTATTGCAATAACACCAAGGTGAGGGCGGCTGAACAAAGTAACATGTCCAGGAGCAATGTTTGGTTTATCAGAAACTTTAAGAGCGACAAGATTCACAACCCTCGCAAATGCACTGTTATTTTGGGCGAAAAGTTTGGAACAACAAAAACAACCAACATAACAACAACAGGAAAACTCACTAAAATGTACAACAAAAATTAATGTTCATGCAAAATGTTGAACTAAAAATGTTGCACACGAACAAAAAAGCGCAAAATTTTCTATTCAGGGAATGAAAGTATTTTATACAATTTTTTTTGGTAGATGTTTTTTTGCTACAGCGTATTTTTGTTTATGGCCTTAAGTTTTTGTGCCATTTTTCAAAAAAAAAAAAAAAAAAAAAAAACAACAAACAACAAAAATTCTTGTACTTACTTTTATTTTGTTTAAACTGCTCATAAAATTAGCTTAGTCATTTTACTACTACTGACTGCTAAGCTAAAGCGCTGATGTTGGCAGCGACTGTAAATGTTAAAATGTGATTTTTGTTGCTGCTTCGGTGATGTGGTGTTAGTGGCAGTTTTTGTCGTCATAGACCTTTTTTTTGTTTTTGCCTTCTCGGATTTTGTTCTACATAGTTTTTATTTTGGCATTTTTCTTCTACTGGTTTTTTGTTTTAAAGCGTGCTTAATATATTTGGTGAAAAAACCAACAAAAAAAAGATGAATCGTTTAAACTTTTAATTTTTCTGACTTTTTATGTTTTTATGCTGTTGATTTGTGGCACTGTGGTTTCAGTTTTACTAGAAGAAGGGTAAATTTGAAATATTTTATAGCTTTCAAAATTTTGTTTATAGAAATTTAAAATTTAAAAGTAAAGAGTTTTATAACTAATATATAGGGAAAATATGTCCAAAAACCGAGGTCCCACAGTGTTTTGAACTTATCTCATTTACTTGTGAACCAAACGATTATGTTCATTTTGAATTGATTGTTAGATTCTCTCTCTTACCAGGGAGTTGCTGTCATTTGAGGGTCATAGACGACTGAGAAGAATTATCGAGAACTTTTGTTGAAATTGCAGCGGCAATAACAACGTTAGTTATAGTTTAGGTTAAGATTTTAATACTTATTGTAAATTTCTATATAAGAAAGATTCAATAAAGAATAAATAAAACAAATAGGAAAGTATAGTCGGGAATGGCCGACCATATAATACTCTACACCATGAGTATATTTTAAAAATGTTTATTTTTCATAACGAAACTTTTATCTTGAATTTTACCTTAATTGCAAAGTATGTAAGCAATTTTTTGAGAAAAAACAAATTTACTAAATGAGGCTTCATATAGGAGTATAGGTCAAACATGGGCCGATCCTCATTAAATTTGGGAAAAGGATATATTTCTAAATAACAGTTAGTTTTGTTGAGTTTCATTGCGATACAAATGGTTACAAGTCAATTTTAGACGTTTAAGACATTTTTTGAAGGGGGGTTTGTATGGGGGCTAGGGTCAAATAAGGGCCGATCATTACGAAAATCTGCCGTGTCATTTATACTTATATAAAACTTAATTGTGCAGATTTTTAGAGAGGTAATAGTATTATTTACGTAATTATGGCATAAAAAGTTGTATGGGGGCTAGGTGAAATAATGGACCGATTTCAACCATTTTCAATAGGCTTCGTCCCTGTGCCAAAAAACATGCTCGGTCCAAATTTCATCAAATTATCTTAAAAATTGCGGCCTGTACCTTGCGCACAAGGTTTACATGGACAGCCAGCCGGACAGACGGACGGACGGACATGTCTTAATCGACTCAAAAAATGATTCTGAATCGATCGGTATACTTTAAGGTGGCTGTAGGACCAATATTTTTGTGTGTTACAAACATCAGCACAAACGTATAATACCCTCCCTACTATAGTGGTGTAGGGTATAATAAAAAAAAAAAAGATTCTCTCACAATCCCTAAGATATCGGAGGTTTTCGAAAACAGGGATTGAACTGTACTTGAACCTAAACGAAACTATGTATTTAATAAAATACAATTCAAAAGTCCCCACTGTGCTTCACAAGTGGGGGTACCAAATGTCAGTTAAATGAAATTTAAAAAAAAGTTTTCCTAGTTTCTTTTTTACATTTCTGTTAAATATACCAATTTTTTTTTGTTGAACATTTTAATGAGTAGTAGTAGCTATAACCTAGTAGGAAAGAGAAAAAAAGAACTTATTTTTTATACTACATTATGGGTAATTAATGGTTCATTTAATAATTTGTGTTTTTTCTTTAAATATTTCTGATAAAAAAAAAAACAACAACTTGTACATAAAAATTATACCATTTGAGGGTGTATAGTGGTAATGGCGGCGGTCGCTGGAAAATTTTGTTTTTTTTTCTCTTCCATCAGCTAACTTTTTGTTAAGCAATTAATCAAAACCGACTTTTTCCATTGTTTAAACTGCACAAAAAAAGAAAACACAAAAATTTTGTTCTCGTTTAGAAAAGTGTCTGTCAATGAGTTTTCACATGGCGTTGGAAACTTGTTAAAGAAATTAAATAACTAGGAAAACTTAAATATGAAAGAAAATATATTCACGAAAAAAAAATAAGGAATCACAAAAATTAAATAGAATTTACATAACTAAAGCAAATGTTGTTTAAATTTATGGAAAAAATTCAGCAAAAAAAAAAAAAAAAGTTGAAGCAGAATAACAGAAACAGAATTTTAAATGTAAACCAACTACACTCATGGAAAAATATTAATTGAATTAGAGATTTTTGAAGGGATATTTCTTATTGGCATGGAATTTTTTTTGGTGCAAATCTTGAAATTGTTTTAAGACTAACTTCTTTCATAAGAAGGACTTATTTAGACTTAAAACTACTAAATATGGATTAGTTCATGAAAGAATATATTGTCTAGTCTGCGAGCTAATTTAGTAACTAGTCAAGTGACTAGTTTAACTAGTAGTCTGTTGACTGGTCTAAGGATTAGTCTAGTGTATGGAATGGTGCAATAAACAGTCTACGAACTCGTCTAAGGACTAGTCTAAGCACTAGGGTTTAGTCTAAGGACTAGTCTAGGGTCTTGTCCAGAGAATGGTCCTTTGAATAGTCTGCGGACTAGTCTACGGACTCGTCTAAGGACTACTCTAGGGTCTACTCTATGGTCTAGTCTAGGGTCTAGTCCAGGGAATGATTCTTTGTGTAGTCTATGGACTGGCCTATGTATTACTCTATTGACATGTCTTTGGACTAAATAGTATGTAAACTAATCTATTGAATTACATTGTTGACTAACTAGAATATTGAATCAATCTATGGACTAGTCTACCGGATAAGCCAGTGGTCTATTGAAAGTACGGTCTAGTCTAGGGAATGATCCTTTGAATAGTCTACAGACTCGTCTATGTACTGGTCTATGTATCACTCAACTCAACTCTCAAGTGTGTGGACTAAATAGTATGTAAACTAATCAATTAAACCACTCTGTTAACTAATCCATTAACTAGACTATGGACTAGTCTAGCCGATAAGTTAATGATCTATTGGAAGTACTTACTTAGAATGTCCCTGGGGTACGGCCATAGTTTTTGTTATAGATAAGTACTGACTAATGTTTAATAGTTCTGAATTTGAAAGCTCTTTCGAAATTCTTAAAGAAAATCAATGTTCAATCAATCAATCAATGTTTTCCCTAAGAAAGCTTTTGCTTTAGAAAGTCTACTTTGATCTTTCGTTATGGATAATCAGAGTGCCCAACTTTTTTTTATCATAAACCTGTCTAAAGCTTAAGAAAATCTTGAACCCTAATACAGTTATATAACAAAGAGCTGTTTTAAATGAAATCGTTAGAATTACAGAACCTTAACTTTAAGCAAGAGAGCTTTTTAACATGACAACTCTTGGACATATAGAAAAGCCTGTGTTTAATATAGCTTTAAATTTATTTAAGCTTTTTACTTTTAAAACTTTTTGCCAAATAAAAAAGTTTTATTTTAATCGCGAAATATCTAAAGACTGAAAGCTTATGTTTTAGAAACAATTTTAATATAGGCTAAGTGGTCTCTTACTAGTTGTTCAGTGTAAGCTTTCCACTAAATGTTAAGCTTTAGCAAAGCTTGACCTTCTATAATAGTGAGCTATAATGTTTCGTTACAGTAAATAAGCTTTTATTTCAGAAAATCATTTAGTCCTAATACGTTTGTACAAGAAAAAAGCTTTCAGTTTATCAGATCTTAAGCTTGAATGAGCATTTGGAAGGTAAAGTGAAGATTAAAATTTAAAATTACTAGATGATCTTAAGTTTGAAAAAGAGAGCATCTGAAGATAAAAGATACGAAGTATCAACAGCTTTTATAAAGTAGATCACAGCTTTTACTATGAGCTTAATATATACAGAACTTTTCTTGTAAAAATCTTTAAATTTGTAAAATTTATTATTTTATCAATATTTAACATATTTCTGTTTTAGAAAGTGTCTGCTTTGCTGAAATATTTATTTCTTTGAGTGTAAAATTCAAGGACTTTGTTCAAATGGAAATGTTTAAATATTGATTGATTTTCTTTTTATATTTCTTAAGAAAACATTTCAAATATTTGAAAACTTTTGTGAATATCAAATACAAAAAAGCATTTAAGCTTTAGCTTTCAAATTAAAACAATATGTATGGTATAAATGTTTAAAATAACATTTAGAAAAGTAACAAATTTATTTATTTATTTAAAACTTGACAGCACTTAATAAACAATAATGGTAATTTTTAAAAATAACTGACAAAAAATAAACTTTAAATATTTACAAAAACAAAATTGTTTTTAGTAGATACAAACTTTTATATAAAAAAAGCTGTTAAAAAGTTTGTTAAATTCTAGTAAGCTGGGATAACCGATTTTACATTTAGATTTTCCTTAAAAAAATTAATTTCAAACAAGTTTTGGTTTTCCAAACTACAAGTTCATAAGCAATCGATGAATATTTTTACACATTATAAATCATGTTAGTAAATCCTAGATAATCATCTTTTATATTTATTATTCTTAAAAAAAAGAACATGTATCTTAATCAAGCATGATTGACAATTTTAAGCAATAACTGTACAATGTCTGTCCATATATTCAATTGGACCTTTCATACTCTTTTCGCATTTTATATCAATTAAAAGAAAATTTCCAATCAAAATCATATGCAAACAAAATTTTTGTATTTTTTTTTTTTTTGTTCTAGTAGACTCATAAATATTCTTCAATTTGAAAGCCAATGCCAGAAAAACATAATCGTGATTGCAGAGAGAAGTAGTAGAAGTTGAAGCAAAAAAAGTGTGTGTTCAATATTAAAAGATTTATCGTTTTTCAATTGTCGCCATTATTAAAACCAAAGCATTAAATTGCATATCTCCACCTCTTTTATTACTTATTCCTATTCGTATTTAGATACAAATATAGATTTCTTTTGCTTAAATTTTATGCTTTCTAAACATTTAGAAGACGTTGTCTAAAGATTGTGTAGAAACATTGAACATTTATTCAGTCATTCTTACTACATATTCGCACATACAGCTAGAGATACTTAGATATTGATACATTCCTTAGAATGTATGTAGTATTTGCCATGTAGATACATATTTCTGGTTTTGTTTATTTTTGTTGGTGCGATCGCGATGAAATGATAAGAATTGTGCCGCCACCACCAACAACACCATCATCCCCACAAAGAGTTTTACTACCGCACCAACCAACCAACCAACCAATCGACCGACCGACCAACCATCATCATCCTCCAACAGTCAAGTTTGGCTGGCAGGCAGGCAGGCTGGCAAAAAATAAAAACAAAATCGAGTTAAAAGCCAATAATACCAACAACCACAACTCATACTCCTCAAATTGCTACAAGCATTTGCTAAATCTAAAAATGAAGCACGAAAAAAAGCTCGCAAAAAAATTATTATGCGTATTCTTCTGCTCATTTCTTTCTACATTTGTGTTATTTTTATGATATCTGTGTTTGTAAATTTCAACACAACACACACCAGAACAAATCACATATATTTTTTCTACACATAAAATAGGCAACAGAGACCCCCTTTTAAAATCCTACTAATGTTTCACAGTGGGTCAAACTCCTCCACTATAGACTAGACTATAGATTAGACTATAGACTAGACTATAGACTAGACTATAGACTAGACTATAGACTAGACTATAGACTAGACTATAGACTAGACTATAGACTAGACTATAGACTAGACTATAGACTAGACTATAGACTAGACTATAGACTAGACTATAGACTAGACTAGACTAGACTATAGACTAGACTATAGACTAGACTATAGACTAGACTATAGACTAGACTATAGACTAGACTATAGACTAGACTATAGACTAGACTATAGACTAGACTATAGACTAGACTATAGACTAGACTAGACTATAGACTAGACTATAGACTAGACTATAGACTAGACTAGACTATAGACTAGACTATAGACTAGACTATAGACTAGACTATAGACTAGACTAGACTATAGACTAGACTAGACTATAGACTAGACTATAGACTAGACTATAGACTAGACTATAGACTAGACTATAGACTAGACTATAGACTAGACTATAGACTAGACTATAGACTAGACTATAGACTAGACTATAGACTAGACTATAGACTAGACTATAGACTAGACTATAGACTAGACTATAGACTAGACTATAGACTAGACTATAGACTAGACTATAGACTAGACTATAGACTAGACTATAGACTAGACTATAGACTAGACTATAGACTAGACTATAGACTAGACTATAGACTAGACTATAGACTAGACTATAGGCTAGACTATAGACTAGTCTATAGACTAGACTATAGACTAGACTATAGACTAGACTATAGACTAGACTATAGACTAGACTATAGACTAGACTATAGACTAGACTATAGACTAGACTATAGACTAGACTATAGACTAGACTATAGACTAGACTATAGACTAGACTATAGACTAGACTATAGACTAGACTATAGACTAGACTATAGACTAGACTATAGACTAGACTATAGACTAGACTATAGACTAGACTATAGACTAGACTATAGACTAGACTATAGACTAGACTATAGACTAGACTATAGACTAGACTATAGACTAGACTATAGACTAGACTATAGACTAGACTATAGACTAGACTATAGACTAGACTATAGACTAGACTATAGACTAGACTATAGACTAGACTATAGACTAGACTATAGACTAGACTATAGACTAGACTATAGACTAGACTATAGACTAGACTATAGACTAGACTATAGACTAGACTAGACTAGACTAGACTAGACTATAGACTAGACTATAGACTAGACTATAGACTAGACTATAGACTAGACTATAGACTAGACTATAGACTAGACTATAGACTAGACTATAGACTAGACTATAGACTAGACTATAGACTAGACTATAGACTAGACTATAGACTAATTATGTAGACTCGACTATAGACTCGACTATAGACTCGACTATGGACTAGACTATAGACTCGAGTATAGACTCGACTATGGACTAGACTATAGACTAAGCAATAGTCCATACTATAGATTAAGCTATTGTCCATACTATAGACTGAGCTATAGTCAAGACTATCTATAGTCTCAACTGCAGACCAGACTATAGACTAAGCTATATTCCAGACTAGACATAATTAAAACTATTGTCCAGACCATAGACTTAGCTATAAACTATATTGTAATCTAGACTATTGGCCAAGTCCAGACTATATGCTAGACTATGGGCTAAATATAGTCCGGACTATAGGCTTTATATAAGTTATACTAGAGACTAGACTATAGTCTAGATTATATTCCGAACTATGGACTAGACTATAGTCCTGACTATAGACTACACTACAGTTCAGACAAAACTACAATCCAGACTATAAAAAGAGTATAATACAAAATATAGGCAAAACTATAGAATAAACTGTAGACTAGACTATAGTCCAGATTATAGACTAGACTATTGTCAGGACTATAGAGTAGTTATACTATTGGTTAAACTATAGTCCAGACTATAGATCAAACTATAGACTGGAATATAGTTTAGACTATAGTGTAGATTATAGTCGATACTATATACTAGTTAATTGTCCAGATTATATACAGACTAGGCTATAGTCCAGATTATAGACTTTTTTAGTTCAGAAAATTTTCCCGAATGTCTCCATATCAGCCCACTGTCTAATGTATCATCATGAAGTGAAAAAAGAAATAATAAAAACCGACTAAAATACCCACAACAAGAAAGACATAATGCAAACGTATTAGATTTATCTAAAGACTCATAAATTTTTTAATATTATTTTAATAATATTCAAAAAACAATTTGTTATACATTGTTGAGTTTATTACTTTATTATTGTTGTGTGAGTCTGTCTGGACTGCTTTTTCAAACTTGATGTATTTTATTTTTCTGAAATCATAATATTTCTGTGGTCCCTTCTGGTGTGTTTTTGCTTTATCTTAGATTTGTTTTTCAAATATCTGCCTAGACTAGGCAACTGTCTGTCTGTCTGTCTGTCAGCGTTTTTATGACAATAATTTCTCATTAAATTTTTTTAATTATGTTTGCAATTGAAGAAAATTAATTAAATTGTAATTTAACACGGAAGTTAAATTAAAATACGAATAATAACACCGTACAACAAATTGGGAAAAATTGTTGCACACATGAGCAAGACCATATACATTCGAAACTACATACTTGATATAGTTATACTACATTTTCGGTTTTTTATTTTCTGATCGTTTCTTCCTTTAAAAGGACTTTAAAGTTTGAAAGGAAGAGTAGGTATAATTATATTTAGCTAAAATTTGGTTTGGTGTAGTGGGTCAATATGGGTATCCACTGAAAGAGGAGAACAACAGTATTTTTACGAATAAAATAGTTTTAAAATGTTGGAATAAAAAAACGAAAAAAATGTCCTTTAAAATTTTAATCCTTTAATATCCCTATTTTTTATAGTCAGTTTTTTTAGAAAAAAATATATGACAAATTTAATAATATGGAGTTCCAGAATCCATAATTTCATGTTCTTATCTTTATTAGTTTTTTGTAAAAAAATTTTAAAGTTATGTTATATTCAAATTAAAAAATATGTTTGTTGAAAATATTTTGTAAATTTATTATTTATACCAGTTGCTTAATGGAGTTCTTATCTAAATGTCTGTTAATTTTTTGTAATAACGTTAAATTGACAGTCTTCAGGCTGAATATCTACCATTTAAACGATAACCGGAGGTTGAGATAACAGGCCTTAAAATATATAACATTTTATTTCGTGTGATTATGACGGTTTAGTGATTAAAACATGCATGTTCCGAAATCTAAAATCGACTTCAGGATAATATGATAAGCGCAATATTATAAATACAAATTATAATAGTAAAATATGGCTTGAACTTCCATAATTGACTTATAAAGGTGCAGGCCTTTAATCTATATTTGACTCTAGCCCCTATATGAAGCCACTTTCAAAAAATTAGTTTTTCTTCAATATGTCGCAATTGAAATAAAATTCAACATAAATATTTTATTTGCTAAAGTAAATCACATTTTAAATAAACTCACAACTGGTGTAGGGTATCATATGGTCGGCCCAGTCCGGTTATACTTTCCTACTTGTTTAAATATTTATCTATATCGTGGTTTACTAATTGCACATGATATACCTTCGCCCTTTTGTATATTTAATGAAAACTATATAATAAACTACTTTGAAAACATTATTGGGAGGTCAAAGATATTTTTAAAAGATATATGGAATTTAGAATAGCTATAGAATTCGGAATAATTGTGTTAAATTAAAAAGGAAAATATACTTCCCCAGAAGGTAGTTTTAACATGAAAGGATAAAAAATGCAAGATATCCTTAATCGATTTGTATCCTTTCATATTCTTCAAAGTTTCCACTTTTTTAACTTTTTATCATAGAGATAAAGAAACTCGGTTCCACAATATCAAATTTCTCATTTTTCTACATAATATTTTAACAAAAAAAGGACTTTGAAATTTTCAGAGGGGAAAATTTTATTAATTTATTTATTGAGATATTTAAAAAAAATTATAAAAATTAAACAAATTTAGCTATGAAGACCAAATTTCAGACTTTTGTACTCCATTCTAATGTCTTTATTATGAATATTTTTTGTTGAACAATTTTGTATAAAATTTCAAGGATAATAAAGGATAAACTTTTATAAGGATATTTTTTACATCTTTTTATTCTTAAAAAATAAAACAAAATACGAGATATAAATACTGCAATTGTCCTCTTTAGTTTGATATCCATATTGTTATAATAGGGTGGCTAAAATATTTTATAAAAATTTTTGAAAATTGTATGTACCTCAAATTTTAAAGTCCTTTAAAAAGGACAAACGATCAGAAAATGAAAAACTGAGTACGCAGTTATTCCACTTAAATTATGTGCTTTCGTATGTATATGGTTTGGTTCGTGTGTGAAAAATGGTGTTGGACGGTGTAATATATATTTTTTATGGTTAAAAATTCTATAGAAATCGAAATAATATTTTTAATGGATTGTTGTAATAAAAATGCAAAAGAAATAAGAGAAATATAGTAATAAAATAAATAATAAAATTTTGTAAAGAAAGTAACGGGTGTGTGTTTTTGTAATATGTTTAGTGAAAATAATTAAAATATGTTTTCTTATATTTATTACGTTTTAGGATTTTAAGTCTGAGAATGATTTGTTAAGATCCAGATAGATGACTTCTTTAGAGTTTAAGATACATTTGATCACATATAAATAACTTGACGTGAAGGATCATTAAACCTTAAAGTGCAAACTTGCTAAATATGTGTTGCTGGGATAACAGAATATCTGTACAGTAGTACTTCCTGTTAAACAATAGAATGTCCCATCCCCAAACAATTTAAAGTTCAAATCTTTAAACAAAACTTTATTTCAACCAGACTGTTATTGTTTGTTAAGAAAATATTAATTAGAGAAGTTGGGGTTGACAAACAAAATTCATCTAAGCGGATTGTATTTACCAAATACATTTTCTCTTACTCCTATTTGTGTTGTTGTATCTTAATTTTGGTTTTTCTCTCTTCATACATAAACTTTTGTTTTGTGCACTTTTGTATAAAACTGTAAATAATAACAACAACAACAACAAAATTCTTTTGTCACTTATTGTTTGGTTAAAATTAAGGAAAAGAAAAAATGTCATAAAAGTACAAACTTCCCTTACGCCCACGCCCCCGACCCACACATATACTCTCCTATCCGTAAACACTTTTATAAAACTTGTGACCAAGTGCCATAAAGGTAGTTGAATTTTGAAATGGAGACTCGATTGCCAGACATTCTACTATATATTCATCTATGTACTTATTGTGTGGTTGAAGAGTATTTTTAAACTAACAGGATTATCAACCGACCACAATAGGTACCACACATACACACACACACACATGCATTCCTAAATATTACAAAAATAAACTTTTGGATTTTAGAAATCCAAAATTGCCATTTTGTGCAACTTTAAACTCACTCAACAGTTTAGTAATGGAGATGGCAGATGAAATTGAAAAATTGTACCAAAAAATCCCTTTATAGGTCGTTAATAATCAAAATTTTTCTATCAACTTTAAAAGTTTTCACCCTTGAGGCAATATAAAACTGTGTGTCCAATATCATTTTCAGTTTTATTTCTAGGTTTATGTAGACTAATAGTTGGCGATCTTAGACAGCGGTACAATCTTTTCACATAAGATTTCCGAAATATGTGCGATTATATTGCAAAGTGTCATCCGATATTAAGCGATCCTTATTGATGAAGACTTAATAAAGTTATCAATGCTTTATTATAGATTTTTTATGGAAAAAAGTGATTAATAAACCATAAATAAACGTTTAATGTCAATATGAATATGAAGGTAAACTTTTTATAAGTTTGACCTTTGACCTTTCTTTAACTTCTCGTATGTAGTATATAAGAAAGATCAGAGCTACCCTGTCAACAAACACAGAAATACTGAGAAACTTTAAACATTGAATACAGTAAAATTATCATCATTATTACGTCCTGATTCGTCCTCAAAATCATCCCGAATTTTAGCCTTAAACGGCCTACGGTCTCTGATAGTCACTTGTAGCTAAGTTGCTAAAATTAAGTTTCAATATCCGTAAGCTGTCTCTAGTAATCGTCTCCTCAGGTGAAATTCTATATCTTATCCTTAAAAATCTGTGTCTTATTTCATCTTCACCTTTTTATACCAGATCAGCTTGTAGAACTTTTTGTAGCTTTAGCAGATCTTTGAGTGGAGGAAATCTTGCGGTTTATTTTACTTAACAGCCTCGTTTCATTAAAACATTACCTTTTTTTTGGACTTGAAAAGAATTACTTAGATGAGTCTTAGGTTAACTGCGGTCTATGAAAACCACATCAGGCTCAGTAGTTGATCATCAACTGATCTCCAACTTAGTCTTTTTGCAAATCCAATAGCAGCTACTCTCGAAAGAAAGATATCTCAGGTTGTTTTCATAGTATTTTGCACTGACCCTCAAATACTATCCTCTCTTTAATGAGGATCGTAATTGATCCCGAGTTGTTTTTATACATGCTCTCATACTAATCAGTCTTGATTTCGACAACAGAATTAGTATTTTCTTATACTATTTATTTCTTCTAAATCCGCTGAGGGAAATCTCAGGCGGTTTTCATAGTTGGACTGACCATCACCTCTCTTTGATGACGATCGTAATTGATCCAGAGTTATTTTCATGTATACTCTCATTCTAATCAGTCTTGATCTCCAAAACAGAATTAGTATTTTCTCATACTTTATATTCCTTCAAGATCCGCTGTCCCTAGTAATTATAACATCGCACTATCGTTGAGTTTGAATACCACGTCGGGTTGCAGGACCTATAGCAGCTACCTTTGATCTTGATCTTGTTATGTTACTGTTGTCACACTGATCATCACCTCTCTTTAGATGCATTTACATTAGCAGTCGGAGAGTAAGTGTTCCGGAGTTGATCCAGAGTTGTTTTCATGCATATTCTTATTCTAATCAGTCTTTGCCAGGTTAACTTAAAACTTTTTCTCAGACATCTCAGTTTTAGTTGATATTTTCCACTGATCCGCAGGATGTTTTCTTGGTACTTAGCTTAATATCCTTGTTCTGCTATGAAAGGCACTTGTAGCATTTGCATCTGAATTATAGGTCGTTTACAGTACCTTTAGCAGTTACTTTTAATCCTGATTTTGAAATTTTACTTTTGTCGCTCTGAACATCACCTCTCTTTGGTCTTGATGAGTCCTGTTTAGATGAGTTCACATTAGAAGTCGACTTAGTAGTCAATGACGTTGGATCGTCTACGTTCAATGAACTAATATACCGAAGAAATCTTGTTACATGATCTAGTTTTGATCAGTCTTTAGCTGACTTGACCTTTACAATGTTATAAGGCAATGGAGGTTTGTGCTTTCAATGACTTTCGAGACTTAATCGGTTTTTACAAGGGATTATAATGCTGAAATATGTTACGAGAAACTTGAGACTAGATGTAAGTGATCTGTTGGTGGTTGAGGGTGAAAGATGAGTTGTCACTAAATGCTGTTACCGAAACAATAGGTGTCGTCCCTAATGCGGAATGTATGTCTGAGCTTTCGGTGCCTTTCCCTACTTAGTAGTCAATGACGTTGGATCGTCTATGTTCAATGAACTAATATACCGAAGAAATCTTGTTACATGATCTAGTTTTGATCAGTCTTTAGTTGACTTGACCTTTACAATGTTATAAGGCCATGGAGGTTTGTGCTTTCATTGACTTTCGAGACTTAATCGGTTTTTACAAAGGATTATAATGCTGAAATATGTTACGAGATACCTGAGACTAGATGTAAGTGATCAAAACTAGATTTAATCAGTTTCGCAATGGATTATAATGCTGAAATATGTTACTTGAAACCTGAGACTAGATGTTAGTGATCTGTTTGTGGTTGTGGGTGAAAGATGAATTGTCACTAAATGCTGTTACCGAAACAAAAGGTGTCACCCCTAATTGTGTAATTTATTGGTGTAGGCTTGTATATGACCATGCCTTGAATTATGGATTCTGTTCGGTCTATTCAGGCGTTGTCAACTTCGGTATGTCTTATCGATGACCCGCTTTCTTGGCGATGTTATATACTCTCTCTACTTTAGTAATTTGCCTGTTTAGTTGTTGACCATTGTGCCATAGATAGATGGTCGACCTTGATAGCTATTCTAATAATCAAACTCGGGTTACGTCGGGCTTGTATTATGGACTCTTTAGACTTCGTGAATCGCCTCTAATCTGTTGTCAGGTTTCTATGTCGGTCTTGTATTATTATATATTGTATATTTCGGTAATCGGTTGTTGTACCCAAGCTATTTAGTACTTTTTCAGTTTTAGACTTATACAGCTTTTTTAGAACATAAACTAATAACTAATACATTTGTCGTTTTTCTTTTGTTTCTCGGTTTTTTTTTCTGTTTTGGTTTAACTTTATTTTTATTTTCCTTTTTTGTTTAGGATTTCATTATTGTTGAATGTTTTGTTGTTGTTGTTGTTGCTGTTGAGTGTTTTTATTTGTTGTTGAAGTTGTCCTCTTCTTTATATGAGTGAATGAATGAGTGAGTGTGTTCGAAATATATGCAAATAAATTTTGTGCAAGTTTTTTAATTAATCTAACAAACACAATAACTACTTACATAAATCCTTACAAAATTTTGTGGGTCATTTGGAGAATAACACAAAAAAAAAACTGAAAATATACAAAAAAAAAAACAAAAACTTTAGAAAATTCTTAAAAATAATAGAAAATTTCATTAAACTTTAGTACTTGAATGTTTCTGCCAGCACTTTTAGACTGTGGAGGGCAGTTTTCTTTTCAGACTAGGTATGTGAATGTAAGAAAAAACTATAACATTGCTTGTGTATTGTTATGACAGTAAACTATATGCTCGTATGTGTGTTATTCTAGTTTCGTTAAATCCAAGCAAATTATTGATTGCGTATTGCCCATCACTGATGAATAGGAATACAAATTCAAACTCTGACTATATAATACTAGCATACCCTGGGTGCTTCGCTACCCTAACTTAAATTAAATATATACAACATTTAGTTTACTTTTATAGAAAATTAAAATTGATTAAACATTTTTTTAATGTTTCAGTTTTATACGTTCAATATCACGCGATTAAATTCGCATACAGTAAGATGCTTGTATATTTAGTTTCATTCATTTAGCTTCCACATTATAGAAAATTTCGAAAGTACTATTTGAAAAAAAAGTACTATAAAATACCTCTAATAGATTATCATTTAATCAAAAATTTTATGTTTCTGTGTTCAATATTATATACAATTCAAAAAATATAATTTTAATGAATGAAAAAGTACCAAAAGTCCCTTTCAGTAGATTCTCATTCACTAAGGTCCCTACATTTTAAATTTTATTTTCAATATCTATGTTCAATATTGTAAAAATATCAAAAAGTACCATCGGAAAGACGAAAAAGTACAAAAATCTCTCTCAATAAATTCTCATTTAATAAGGACCGTGTGTTTCGGTTAACCATTATAAAGAATCTAAACGGTACCATTTGAAGAATTGAAAAGTACCAAATAGTTCCCACTTACAGAATATTATTCAGTCAAGACGATGTATGTTAAAATTAATGTTCCTAGGTTGAATATTTTAGAAAATTAAAAAATACCATTTATGAGTTAAAAAGTATTAAAAAGTTCTCTCTTAAAGAATCTTATTCAATGAGGACATTGTATGTTTAATAATCATGTGTTTTGAATTCATATTAAAGAACATACAAAGAGTATCATTTGAAGAAAGAAAAAGTACCAAAAGTGGAATAAATTTTACCTAAGTGGAAAGTACTAATAAAAAGAGTAAAATTTTTCCCCTTTTCGCTTAGAAATATAATTTAGAAATATACTTTTTCGAGAACTAAGTTTACAAAATGTTCCGTATTTAAATCTATATATCGCAGATAAAACTCAAACGATTCAAATCTGCATTCATTTGTTACAGAAAAATAGTACTTTCAAAAAGTACCAAACAATTTACTCGCATTTGGTCTTATATAGGCCTTAGTACTCGAATTCCAAAATAATATACCAACAGCTTATTTTGTGTGAGTAAATAAACTACTTTTTAAATTTTATAAAAATTGGCTCAATGAGTTTGAATAAAATTAAATTTCCCGTTTTTCCCTTTTTGGTACTTTTTTCCCCAGTGAAATAGCAAAAATTTTATTACAATAAATATTACAGAGTTAGTCCGTAATTTAATAGGAATAATTCAATAAACCGAAAAAGTTTTCTTAATGTGCTAAAAAAAAAAGTACCATAAATTCAGTTTTCTCCCTTTTACACACAAAAAGGTCTGAATTTTAAAAAAGTACGAAACAGGTGTCTCATAATTTTGGGAGATTTATCCAAAATATTTATAAAAATTTTATTATGTTATTTAGTTCAAAAGTTATAAAGGGCCAAAAAATGTACCAAAATCACCTTTGTTACACATTTTCACCCCTTAAAAGTACGAATTTCAAAAAAGTACCAGACACCCATCTGCTTATTTTAAGAGTAGATACATGTGTATTTAAAATTTTTCTTGTATCACTAATATTAGGTAAGATAATTAAGAAAACCAGTTTTACCCGCTTTTTCCCCTTTTTACCCGTAAATGTACAAATTTCCAAAAATCCCTCCTTAGTGGATCTATATAACCAAAAACACATCTACTGTCAAAATTTCATGATTCTAGGTTCAGCCGTTTGGGCTGTGCGATAATGAATCAGTCAGTCAGTAACGCTACTCTTTTATATATATAGATTGAGTATAAAATAAATAGAAAACAAAAACACTTTAGTTGTTTGAAAAAAATCTTGTTGTTTTCTTAAAAAATTGCAAACTTTTAATACAATTTTTTCTCCTACTCTCTCCCTCTTCAGGTAACTTTTCCTATTGTTTTTATTTTTTTATTTTCTTTAATATTCTTTATACTTTTTTGATTGTATTGTTTTATTGGTACTTGAATATTCTAGCATTTATTGTTTTTTATTTATGCTCTTATATAGCTGTTGTTGTTGTTGCTGGCTGAAGGACTTATAAAAAGAAGATTATTAAATATTTGATGTGTTCGTTTTTTTCCATAAAAGCAAGTTGTTTTTATCCTTATTCTAATGTGTGTAAAAGTATATTTAAAAACAAATTGGAAAAGAAAAAGTTTTTTTTTTGTTTCAAAATTAAATGATAAAATAGGGTTTTAAATGTTAAAATGTTACAACGTTAAGTTGCCTTAAGAACCTATTTTAGTCGAATTTATTCTAGGTAAATATCTCGTTTTACAGAAAATTTCAATTTCATTAAATTATTGAAATTGTAAATAAAACATTCATTTAACTCTTAATACTGCTGCTACTATTTAAACCCCAAACTCGTTCGTCTGAAAATAAAAATCTTCTTTTCAGAAAAAAATCCAAATTTTTATAGTCCATAAATTTATTGATTTTTATGGTTTAAGCATTAACATAAAAAACACGTTATTTTCGACTTTAATAGATTTTTAATTAAATGAACAAACCAAACGAAAATCATTAAATTCTGCCAAACACCAATACCAACACCAGCTGAAACATAATCCAACTGAGAGGAAGTTTGCCAACAATATACTAATATAGAATTTCTTAAATATAGAAAAAAAAAAAAAACATTAATTAAAAGAATTGTATTCAATTCTTTTGAGAAAGATATGTTTTGTTTTATTAATTAAAAAATTTTTGTAAAACAATAATTTTTACAAATTAATTAACTCACTTTTAGATGTTGTTATATGAATGAATATTTGAATAAATATTCTTATAAATATGTATATTAGTTATAAACTAGAAACAATTATGTAAAAAAATATTTTAAAATCTATTCAAAAATACTCTTGACATTTGTGATTCTGATAATTTGAAAAAAATCTACAGAAAAACTCCTACATGTATTAAGACAGATAAAAGATGCCGCTTATCATCAAGCGGATCTCAAATCTAGTCTGAAGACTGTAACATAATCCAGTCTATAGTCTAGCCTATAGTCTACCAAATAGCCTGGAGTATAGACTTGTCATAAGTCTGAAGTATACTCTATTCTAAGCCAGAACTATAGTCTACTCTGTACTGTGGTCTAGTCTATAGTCTGAACTAAAGTCTAGTCTATAGTCTGAAAAATAATCTAGTCTATAGTCTCTATTATAGTCTGGTATACAGTTTAGCCTAAGTCTGAACTATAGTTTGATCTATAGTCAATAGGCTACATTTTAGCGTCTAGTCTGTTTTACTTTCTAGTCCATAGTCTATACTATAGTCGAGTCCATAGTCTATACTATAGTTGAGTCTATAGTCTGGACTATAGTCAAGTCTCAAATCCAGTCTGAAGACGGTAATATAATCCTGTCTATAGTCTAGCCTATAGTCTACCAAATAGCCTGGAGTAAAGTCTTGTCAAAAGTCTGAAGTATACTCCATTCTAAGCCAGAACTATAGTCTACTCCGTACTGTGGTCTAGTCTATAGTCTGAACTAAAGTCTAGTCTATAGTCTCTACTATGATCTGGAATATAGTCTAGTATAAAGTCTGGACTATAGTTTGAACTATAGTCAAGTCTATAGTCTGGATTATATCTATATATATATAGTATAGGCTATAATTTAGTCTATATTTTGGACTATAGTCTATTCCATTGTCTGGACTTAAGTCTATAGACATATATATAGTATGGACTATATTCTAGCCTATAGCCTGGATTAAGGTTTAGTCTATTGTCTAGACTACAGTCTATTATCCAGACCATAGTCTACATATTCTATTGTCTGAACCATAGTAGACTATAGTTTATTCTATATTCTCGAATATATTGTATATTTTATATTCTCGAATATAGTCTAGTATAAAGTCTGGGCTACAGTCTAGTCTATTGCATGGACTATAGTTTAGAGTCTGGTCTATAGCTAAATCTACAGACTGGACTTTAGTCTAGTTTATAGTCTGAACTATAGTCCAGTATTGTATGTAGTCTGAATTATAGTGAGGCCTACAGTATATCCTATATCCTTGCCTATAGTAAAATCTATAGTCTACTCTAAAGTCTGGACTGTTATGTAGTCAATAGGCTAGAGTCTAACGTCTAGTCTGTTTTACTTTGTAGTCCATAGTCTATACTATAGTTGAGTCTATAGTCTGGATTATAGTCTAGTCTATAGTCTGAATTATAGTTAAGTCTTTGGACTACAGACTAGTCTATAGTTTGAACTTGTGTCTAGTTTATAGTCTTGACTATAGTCTAGTGTATAGTCTGACCTATAGTATAGTCTATAGTTAGGCCGATTGTTAAGTATATGGTCTGGACTATAGTTTTATCTATACTATGGATTAAAGTCTGGTCTATAGTCTGGACTATAGTCTAGTCCGTAATGTATAATCATGTATATCGTCTGGGCTATTGTCTAGTTTATATTCTAGTCTATAGTCTTGACTATAATCTAAATCGTAACTAGTAAATAGTCTGGTATATCGATTGGACTATAGTTTAGTTTATAGACAGACCTATAGTCTTATACTATTGTCTTATACTATACATGGTATGTACTATAGTCTAGTGTATAGCCGATTGTCGAATATATAGTCTGGACTATAATCTGGTTTTAATCTGGACTATAGTCTAGTCTATTGTCCGGACTATAGTCTAGTCTATAATAATCTGGTCTATAGTCTAGTATATTCAGGACTGTAGTCTAGTGAATAGTGTGGCCTATAGTCTGGACCATAGTTTTGTCTATAGCCTGAACTATAATCTAGTCTAGTATATCGCCTATCCTTATTATTAATGGATTTGTATAAAACTTTAGTGGAATATTCCATAAGATTGAATGTTTGATTTGTGTAAAAACTTACTGTCAAAGTAAAAAACCAACCAAGTGGCAACTGGATAAGAGCAAAAATCAAGGCTTGTGGCATATTCTTGGCTTAATTAATTAAGCAAAACCATTGAATTGTTATTTTATTAAATCATTTTCATTTTAATTGAGAGCAATGAATAAATTTAATCAACTAAACACACAAGAGCAATTTCTGAGTATTTTTGTATATTTGTTTATTGTTGTTGATTTTGTAAAATTAATTAAAACAATATGCCACAACAATAACAAGAAAACTATTGGCTTCCAGTGTCTTCTGAGTATTTAAAGCAAAAAAAAAAAAGTTATTTTTATTTTGTTCAACATAAAAAGGAAAACAACATGATAAATTCAGGTCAAGGTATAAAAGAAAGTAAAAATGTTAAAGAATAATCAAATAAATAAAAATATTTTATATACATATGTATGTATAAAATATTTCTGCTGATCACAATCAGATGAACTGAAAACTGACAATATAAAATATTATCAGAAAATATATGAAAACTTTAATTCTATCAATATTGTTACAGAAAAGGAAAACAAAAATCACTATTGCTTCCGTTATGTGAGAAGAGGCCTTGTAGAGATTTTTCTTTCGTTTGTTTTATAAAAATATTTTAATTTCTTTTTATTTCTGTTTCTTAAAATTACATGCGGTTTTGTCAGGCTGCATATTAAATCTACAATATATCCTTGATAAGTTTTTTGTGAGTTTTTTTTTTTTTTTTTTTTCATTTATTGTTCTTTAATTCATGTTTTACGTATAAGAACGAACAACATCTTGTAGTTTTTATCATTTATTCATTCATTAAAATATCGGTTAAACTACACTGTTTCAGTGTATAATAATATTGTTTATTAGGGTGGTATCTTTTATTTTATTTTAATTTCTGGTGATATCTTGTCTGAACTATATTCTAGTCTATAGTCTAGACTATACCCTAGTCTATATTTTGGACCATATTCTAGTCGATAATCTGGACTAAATTCTAGTGTGGACTATAGTCTAGGCTATAGTCGAGTCTTTACTATATTCTTGTCTATAGTCTGGACTATAGTCTATCTATAGTCTGCACAATAGTCTAGTCTATAGTCTGGACTATAGTCTAGTCTATGGTCTGGACTATAATCTAGTCTATGGTCTGGACAATAGTCTAGTCGATAGTCTGGACTATAGTCTAGTCTATAGTCGGGACTTTAGTCTAGTCTATAGTCTGGACTATAGTCTAGTCTATAGTCTGGCCTAGTTTATATTATAAAATATAATCTAGTCTATAATCTGGTCTATAGTCTGGACTATAGTCTAGTCGATAGTCTGGACTATAGTCTAGTCTATAGTCTGGACTATTGTCTAGTCTATAGTCTGGACTATAGTCTATAGTTCGGATTGTAGTCTACTCTATAATCTGGACTATAGTCCAGTATATTCTGGTCTATTGTGTGGACTATTGTCTGGACTACAGTCTAGTCTATAGTGTGGACTATAGTCTAGCCTATAGTATAGTCTTTACTATATTCTTGTCTATAGTCTGGACTATAGTCTAGTCTATAGTCTGGACAATAGTCTAGTCTATGATCTGGACTATAGTCTAGTCCATAGTCTGGTCTATAGTCTACTCTATAGTCTGGACTATAGTCTAGTCTATAGTTTGGTCTATAGTCTAGTCTATAGTCCGGACTATAGTCTACTCTATAGCCTAGTCTATTGAGTAGACTATAGCCTACTCTATAGTCTGGACTATAGTCTGGACTATAGTCTGGATTAAAGTCTAGTCAATAGTCTGGACTTAAGTCTAGTCGGTAGTGTGGACTATAGTCTAGTCTATAGTCTGGGCTATAGTCGAGTCTATAGTGTGGACTAAAGTGTAGTCTATAGTCTGGACTAAAGTCTAGTCTATTGTCTGGACTATAGTCCAGTCTATAGTCCGGACTATAGTCTGGACTATGGTGTAGTCTATAGTTTGGACTATATTGTAGTCTATAGTCTGGACTATATTCTAGTCTATAGTCTGGACAATAGTCTAGTCTATAGTCTGGGGTATAGTCGAGTCTATAGTGTGGACTAAAGTGTAGTCTATAGTCTGGACTAAAGTCTAGTCTATAGTCTGGACTAAAGTTTAGTCTATAGTCTGAACTATAGTCTAGTAAATAGTCTGGACTATACTCTAGTCTATTGTATGGACTATATTCTAAAGTATACTCTAGTCTATAGTCTGGACTATAGTTTAGTCTATAGTCTGGACTATAGTCTAGTCCCTAATCTGAACTATAGTCTAGTCTCTAGTCTGGACTATAGTCTAGTAAATAGTCTGGACTATAGTCTAGTCTCTACTCTGGACTATAGTCTATAGTCTGGACTATAGTGTAGTCTGTAGTCTGGACTATAGTCTAGTCTATAGTCTGGATTATAGTCTAATCTATAGCCTAGACTATAGTCTAGTCTATAGTCTGGACTATAGTCTAGTCTATAGTCTAGTCTATAGTCTGGACTATAGTCTAATCTAAAGTCTCGACTATAATCTAGTTTACAGTCTGGACAATAGTCCGGTCTATAGTTTAGTAAATAGTTTGGACTATAGTCTATTATATAGTTTGTATTTATGGTCGGGCTAAGTTGCAAATTGAAAAATTTGTAAAAAAGAACGCCTTACTATGCAGGAGTGTATGTGAGCTACTGTATTATTTTCTTCCGTTTCCTTTTTCTTTCGAGTAGTTGTTTGCTGGTGAGTGTGTGTGTATGTTTCTGCATATGAGAGTGTAAATTATTATATACATCTTGTTTATTGTTGCCGTTTTGTTCATATTTTTCATTTCATCATTTAAATTTCAAAATGTATAAACGACTACAAACAAACATTCATATACATATGTGATGGCTCTGTGTATGATGAATAAAAATGTCAATTATTTTCATTTCCTTCACACTACTGTAGCTGCTGCTGCTTGAAAAAAAAATAAAAGAAAGCGAACGAAAAACAACAAATTCGAAATAAACGAAATGAAAAGTTGTCGTTCTTTTTTTCTTTTCTCGTAGTTATTTTTGTTTTCATATGTTTTTGAATATTCATGATTCTGAAGCAGAAGCTGAAGGATATTTATGTATATTAAAAAAAACACATACATACATATTAAGTAAGAGCTAAAAGTTATTTCGTTTTATTAAAGTATATCATTAAGAAAATGAAAGTTATACTTAAAACTTTGGAAATTACTGTCTTAACCAGCCAACAATTTGTTGCCAGGCTTTCTCTACATAGATTTCTTTTTCTATAATGTTGCTGCTTCTGCTGCCTCAGCTTTTACTTTCCTCATACTCAAACTCTTAGTTGATGCTAACAGCTCTTTACACTGTTTTGTTAATGATAAGAAGGGTAGGAGGTGTTTGTGCCACAAATAAATGAGGTAGATTCGTTGCTTTTTTCTGTTTTTTTTTTGCAATGTGCTGTGTATTAAAGGATTTTCACAAATACATCGACTAAGAGAGGTAGAGTGAGTGGATGTGTGAAAATATAAGAAGAAAAATCAATAAATAAATATTTTTAAAAATATGTTGTTGCTAACATTAAGATAAGAGTTTACGTGAAATAATTAAGGTAGACTTTTGCTTAAGGATCTGATCTTATAAATAAATTGTTTCTTTTTCAAGTTTGATACCTTTGCAAAAGAGTTTCATTACAATTTTACTTGTTATTGCAAAACTATTTCTCATTACACTATTTACTTTTTCTATACTCTTTAGATTTAATGTGCCTTATGTTTAGTTTAAGAATATTTCAAGAAATTATTTATATGCCACCAACATCATATGCATATTTGTTGCGTGTTTCCTGTTTTCTTTCTATTGCAAACAAATTGAAATTTTTCTATTCATTTGTTTTTGGTGTTAGAGTAATAGTATATTTGACATAATTTTTTTTTGTATAAATAATCAAAACCAATTTATAAAATGGTGCAATTTTTCATTGCATTTCAAGTGCTTTTTTTCAAGCAGCTGCATTAATTTGCATGTATGCATATAAGTATGCTAGATTTTTTTTTTTAGTTTATAATAAATTGGAAAAAGTATTGACATCAAATCAAATTAATTAGATTTTGGTATAATATAGAGAGGAGTAAAGTAATATAAATTGGATTTAGTTTACACATAATAGAAAATTTTAATTTTATACCCTTCACCTTCGTGAGAAGGGTATATATAAGTTTGTCATTCCATTTGTAATTTCTACAACATAATTTTCCGACCCCATAAAGTATTCCGGATCCTTATAGATAGCGGAGTCGATTAAGCTTTGACTATCTGTCTGTCTGTCTTTCTGTCTGTCCATATGTATGTTTGTTGAAATCAATTTTTAAAGGACCCCAGATATCTTTGAGATCCGAATCTTTAATAATTCTGTCATACATGCTTTCGAGAAGTTTCCTACTGAAAATCAGCAAAATCGGACCATAAATAACTGAGATATAAGCAAAAATATGATACTACCTCTGAAAATTTCCTCAACAAATTATAAGTATAAGTAACAAACAAAAACTTCAAGATAAAGCAGTTAAGTTTGGGTAATACAGTTTATATTTGTTTAAGGGTGGTAATACGGTGAATTTCTACGTGAATAGGTAAAACCGTTAATATTACTTTCTGCGTAATACAGGTAATATTTGTTTGGGTGTAGGTATGTAATGTGTGACATGTGTGCAGATATACAAGTCTAACTAAATACATCCTTTATTTGTTATAGTTGGTTTTTTACTCAGAATGTTTTAAATAAACTGTTTCCAATTTAGATATTAAGCAAAAATTAAATAAATATAATTTTCCAAGCGATAATTTTGGTTCAAAACATCTACCAAATCTAGCTCAATCATATGTTAAATTGCGAAATTCCAACCGTCCATGACGGCTATTGGTGAGCCAAGTAAAAAATTGATAAAATCAATATTCCAAAGACATTATCGGAGAAAACATTCTGTAGAAGCTGTTATTGAAAGTTGAAAAATTTAACTTCAATCGCTCATTCGTCCATGGTTTTCGGTACCACGGCTAAGACATCATGAATATTCCTTTACGAAAGATTTTGATATAAAAGCGATTAATTGTGTGTTTGTGGAAAATTTAGATTTCCCAAATTATGTCATGCCGAAGGTCCCATATCAAACCATCTTAGTGTCGTCTGAGTTGGGTCTGAAAGTGAAAAGAATTGAGAAAAAAGTGAAAACTCGTGGGATGCAAGCGAATAGAGACGAATAGAGATTTAATTCCTTAATAATTCCTGAAACCGTGTAAATTTTATCCTGTGTCGTCTTGAGTTCGAAAATTGAGAAGTAAGCGAAAACTTGTAAAATAAATTTGATCAACTTTCGACGTCTACAGATTTAATTCCACAATATTTCCTGTGATCGTATCAATGTCGTAAATCGTATTCTATATTGTCTTGAGTTGGGACAAGAAGTGAAAAAATTATTAATTCAATTTTATCAACTTTCGACGTCTAGAGATTTAATTCCCCAATTCTTCTTCCTACCGCGTAAATTCGGTATTATTGGGTAGATGGGGGACAGAAGAAGTACTTGATGATTTGTACAAGATCTTGACATTTCCATAAGCACAACCGTGAAAAGATAATAGTGACGCTGGAAATATAGCTCGAAGACCAAATGATGCTTTTCTAATCTTGCTATGGCTATAAGGAGTCTTTACGAATTTCAAGAGACTAGAGTACCAAAGTTCATTCCTCGTGCAAAGTGCATTTGAAGAAAATCGCGAACAGAAGAAGTACTTGGTGATTTACCATATTGGCATTTCCATAAGCACAAACATGGCAAAGTAATAGGGATGCTAGCAATTTTGCTTGGCGATCAAATTATACTTTCTAATCTTATTATGGATTATGGATATAAAAAGTCTTTATGAATTCCAAGTGCCTAGAGAACCAAAGTTCTTTCCTGTAAAATTCAGGGTCAAACAGATGCAAATGGTCGTTCGATCACATAAGTTTCCTTACTTTAATAGCTCATCGTATTCGTTACTGTGGCCAAGACTTATGTATGTTCTTTGGAAAACATTTCATCTAACGATCTTCCATTACTTGCCCTTTCGTTGAACGATCTACAATTTAGCAACTCGATAAAGAGTCTTCTGTGTTGGTAGAGTGAGTGACAAGTTTACAAGTTTAAAGCCTTAGAGATGCAAGTCTTTGCAAGTAAAAAGATTAACATCTCGAATTCTTTCCGCTACCATCACGATAGGGTAAATTTTATCCTGGAAGGAGTGTAGGCATTAATCAATCTAATTAAGAATAAGATCATCGGTGAAAATTTTCGAGAACCTGTAATAGTTTCTGAACCGTTAGAAGATCAACTAGAAGTCGGGTTCTTTCGAATAATCGAACAATCGACTTTTTGTCGAAAAGTCGAAGTCGACTATTTTGTTCCAAAAAAGTCGATAACTCGACTGTCATCTATGAAAAAAGTCGAAAAGTCAACTTTGTAAATAAAAGTCGAAAAAAGTAGAAAAGTCGTAAAAAGTCGAATAAAATCGAAAAGTCGTAAAAAGCCGAAAATTCGTGAAAAGTCGTAAAAAGTCCAAAAAATTCGAGAATAAGACGAAAATAGTCGAAAAGTCGTAAATTCGAAAAAAGTCGGAAAAAGTCGAAAAATCGACTATTTATAAAATACTAAAGTTGAAAATTCAAAAAATCAACTTTTAGTTAAATGAAAAAGTCGAAAAGTGAAAAAAATCGACTTTTCATAAAATGCAAAAAGTCGACTTTTAACTAAATGCAAAAAGTCGACTTTTAACTAAATGCAATAAGTCGACTTTTCGTTTCAACTATAGAACCCTAACTAGAAGATCGAGTTCTTGTCCTTCCGTAGAATAATGTTTGCTGCTCAAACTTCGTTTGTTTGCTATTCAGATTCACAAGGATTCACAAGGCCTAACAGTAGTAGATTGATTGCATGACCTATGCAATCATGTGTGGATTGATAACCTCGACCGCCTGAGTATAAGATATTGGAGAAATGGGGACTCATAACTCCAATAACAAACCAGTTTTTGAATAGCTATTAGCTTAACATTCATAGGTTCGAGGATTCTTCTTAATTTTATTTTAAAGCATAATATTATTTAAAAAGCTTTTGCACTTTCCTTAACCGGCAAAAAAATCTGTAAAATTTCCACTGACATTCAGTTTCAACCTTCCCAATATCTATTCAATTTACTTCATTAAAAAAAATTCCTTAGCCCAAAAAGAAAATAACACAACAACACTCAATACTTTTAAAAGATTCTTAATTAGTAAAACTTATTTATTTCAGCGGTTTAAACAACAATTTGTATTGTATGTCAAACTTTCTATCTACTGTTCTTTTCCAAGTCCTTAATTATTTCGTCCTTTTCAATTTTGCTATCAATTTGATTGGCTTAAACTGAAAGAAACAAAAAAAAAAAAAATTCGAAAAAAAAAACTTTTGCTTTAAATCAGTTAAAAGTTTTTCGTTTGTTTTTTTTCTTTTTATTTGTTTGTTGTCTTTCTTAAGTCCTGATTTTCTAAGGCTTCCCACACTTTCTCATGTGTATCTAATGACACCTGTTTGAGAGGCTTCTTCCCTTTTGGTTTTAGTACGCTGTGCACAAAATGAAAAAAAATCGAAAAGAAAAATATGTGTTTCATTGGGTTTCTTTATTCTGAGATGTTGATTTTTTTAAAAAAATATATATTTTGTCTTTGGAAGAGGGTGTTTGTAACGGTTTGTTTAATCATGAACTGTAAAAAAAGACAGGGTCCTTAAGGATACGAGGGTGTTTAGGAAAGCCACTCTTTACAAATTTCAATTTACAAAAAATGATTTGAAAAATGTTTAATTTGATTACTCAGAATCTGAGCTATGCCAACCCTTGGCCGACCCTCGTATGTGCTGTTGCTGGTGATAGTGTCAAATGAATATGTAGTGTTGTATGCGGCCAAAAATAAAAACAACATGAAACCAAAACAAAATAAAAAAACAAGAACAACAAGAAAGTTCAAATTTGGATCTTGTTGCATACACTTGAGCGCACACACATACTCAACATTTCACGCAATACTACTTGAACATTGATGATGACTATGATGTTGACGACAATCACGACGACGATGATGATGTTTATAAAGAAGAAAGTGCACACGAAAATATACTACTACTCGGTACTGGTACTTGTACCATAAGAATATTGTGCAAAAAAAGACCAAAAAATTGAATATATAAAAAAGCATTGTACTGAAAGAGGAAATCTTGTCTCGTCTTGACACACATGACGTTATACTCTGCTTGATAGGTTTTTTTCCCGCATATTTGTTCATCATATTCTGTTTATTATTGCTACTGTTGTTGTTAAAATATACTTCTCGTTATTGCTGCCTGTTGTTGCTATTTTTAGTGCATGAATTGCCATACTTTTGGTATAATTTTACAAATATACACACTTACTTTTGTGCAAAAAATATATACAAATATTGTATATTTACTTACACTCTTCACTCACACTATTAAGCACAAACATTCATACACTCTTAGATATATGAACGCATACACTTATATTACTTACTCTTTTTTTTTTTGCTGAATGACACATAAGTAAAGTCCTTAGCAGAAGAAGAAAAAAGATATATAAACATATCTTATAACACTTATGTTCATTACAAGTAGTTCATATGTTTGTGTGACATACATATTTGTTATCACAAGATTTAAAACAATGCAATCTTGAGACAGAGTTTGTTTGACTTGTTCCAATCGGATCGTGTAACTTCTAAGAATGTTACTCAATTATATCTCGTCTCTATATATCATCTAAAGATCGGGGCCCAAATTACGGCATACTATATCGATTTAAATCGCAATAGAATCTAAATGGAGATTTTGATCGATATCGTATGCCATAATGTGGGCCTTGACCTCTCTCTCTTCTTCTGATGCTTTTGCTTTGTAAACTTAGACTGTTTCTCACTGTTAACGATCTTTACAACTCTAAAGAGACTTATAGTTCCAAACCACTTAGAAAGAACGAATCTTTAACAGGCATTACGCGATTTCCGTAGAATGATCCACTTTATCCAAAATGCGGTTATGGGCATAAGTTCTCCCATAAGAGCAATCGTTGCATCGTATGTTAGAGTAGTTATCTTGAAAATAAATTATACAATTTAAAGATCAGTATCATCTTAGATTAAAACGCGGAGTAGCAAAGATCTTTTCGTATTTAAGATTTCCACATATAGACCAGAGCTATTGCAATTCAATTTCATTGATCAGTTGAAGATCACACTAAAAAAAGAACACCCCAGTCACTGACATTACCCCAGAGAGAACTTTGTTCAATTCTATAACTTGTTTGAATATCGATTTAAGATGTACGGCAACGATGACAAAGATCGTCTATTAGTCTATAATAGTCCCTTCTATTGTCAATACTGACGACTTTTGCATGCAGTAAATATGAACAAAATGCTGAAATTATATTAAGATATTTTTTGGAAACATGACATTATTTTGTTTGTACGTTTGAAACATCTTGAGAGCAATGTTTCCCCTAATGTCTGAAGTTTCCCAGATAATAGGACGTTATTGGAACATCACATATACAGTGGTGGCCATGAGGTTAGCACATTTGGTATCTGTTAAATATAAAATCAAATATTTCCTATAGTTCTTAACTTTTTTAACAAATTCTTTTTTATGCGTAACACATGTCCTTCGAGGATCACGACACATTACATTTTGTTCCACTACTTTGTTGCAGATAGATTTCTTTCTTTCCAAAGTACATCTACCCCCAAAAAAATCTGGACATAAGTTTAGCACAAAATAAAAAAATCATTAAAAAATTAAAAATAAAGCAAAGAAACTGGATAATTTTATGTAATTTCACTTAAAATTTTATATTTTGTAGAATAGTTGCACATTTTGATAATATCATTTCTTCTCCTGGACATAATCTTCACCAGAACCCACTAGAAATTTCATGACATAAATTTTAACTTTCAGCCCATAAATAGGCAAAATTCTTAGGAATTTGTGTTTTATTTGTTGCACCATTTCGTTTAATATGTTCCCTATTGGATTGGGATCTAGAAATTATTCTGGGGGCTGTACTCTCTCTCTGTACTTTTAACATATTTTGGGTCATTGTCGACCAAAAAACGCCATTTAACTGAACTTTTGTCCACTCATTTTTTTACTAAAATATTCAAGAGTCTATTTTGATAGCCATACTGATCCATTTGTGCATCCACCTTGCGTATAGAACCTCCACTAGCCCGGAAAACGCCTCCGAATTCGTCATATTTCACCCATTGTGTTTTATGGTTTTAAATGTACACTTTGGTTGTTGCTGCATGTTTGGAGTACAGCATAATTACATTTTTCCATCAAATTTGATCCTATTAATCTTCAACTAGTATCCTCCAATCATGCAGATAAAGCTAAAGTGTTCCAGAGAAATCATATATCACAATGGGGGGAAATTTCATGGTATTCATTGCATTTTCTTGGCATGCTGTTGGTCCTATATTGATGTTGGATGCAGAAGTGGATCCGTATGACTATCAAAATAGGATCTTAAATACTTTATTAAAAAAATCGGAGGACAAAGATGGCGTTTTTTGGTCGACATCGACCGTAAATATGCTAAAAGTGCTGAGATGAGCTGCTTGGAAGCGACCGGGATTGTCATGTTTGCAGTGCCCAGTATATTTTCTCGATTCCAATTCAATAGAGAACATATAACATGATATGGACCAACAAATAAAAGCAGAAATCACCAAGAATTTTGCCAATTTATGGGCTGAAATTTCTAGAGGGTTCTGGTGAAGATTATGTCCAGGAGGAGGAATGATATTATCAAAATCTGCAACTATTCCACAAAATATAAAATCTTAAGTGCAATAAGATAAATATAACCGGTTGTTTTGTTTTATTTTTAATTTTTTAATGATTTTTTAATTTTGTGCTAAACTTATGTCCAGATTTTTTTGGGGGTAGATGTACTTTGGAAAGAAAAAAATCTACATGCAACAAAGTAGTGGAACAAAATGTAATGTGTCGTGATCCTCGAAGGACATGTGTTACGCATAAAAAAGAATTTGTTAAAAAAGTTAAGAACTATAGGAAATATTTTATGTTATAGGCAACATATACCAAGTGTGCTAAAATCGTAGCCACCACTGTATGTACATAGGTGAGCGATCGTTATCACAGAAATGGTACTCGATTTTGATCATTCGTCTCTTAATAAAAAGCTTAACAAGAATATCGTCGAAGTTCTCTGAGCTAAGACCGGGAAGTGAAAAAGTGAATAAATTTGTTTGGCTATTTGAGAGTCCCGCATTCACATGTCTCGAGAATCTAATAAATATGTAAATTATGGATTAGTTACTCGAAAAGAATACAGTGTCTGAATTTCTCTAGAAGATTCCAAAAAGAGTACAATGCGTGATTTCTTCTTGTCTCTTCAGGATCATGTTTGAACAACACACATATTTAGGTGAGCGATCGTTATCACAGAAATGGTACTCGACTTTGATCATTCGTCTCTTAATAAAACTCTTAAGAAAAAGATCGTCTACGTTAGGGTACTCTGAACTAAGGCAGTGCAAAAGTGAATAAATTTGCTTGGCTATTTGGGAGTCCAGAATAGCCAAGCAGAGGACCTTATAAATATCCAAATTATGGATTAATTACTGGAAAAGAATACAGTGTCTGAATTTCTCTAGAAGATTAAAAAGAGAGTGCAACAGGAGACAATACCTGTTTACTTTCTACCAATAACTTTCAATGTCTCTCCTTAAGAGTTGTAGCATCGAGAATGGAGAAGAAACTTTCGAAAGTTAGTCCATTTTGGTATGTCTTGGCATATTTGTGAATCGATCGTGTGATTGATTTCGTTTATTCCTCTCTTAGATTTGTTCTTTTCAACATCGTGTCCTAAGTGTTCAGTGAAGTTGTTGTGAATCGTTCGAAGGGATCAGTCAAGAAGTCCTCCTCTTGAATCTACTACTCTCACAGATGAGATGAAAGACAGCTGAACTGATTTGAAATTGTTTAAAGATTCAGAAATATTTTGATGCGATCTTCGCATTTCTTCCTTTTCTTGGGAGACTTTCCCCCAATCAGGGCTACTTAAATAAAGGCTGATGTCGGTAAAGTTACATAAATATCAGACGTACTCGACCAAATACCAGACACAGAAGTTCATGATCAAGTGGATATCATTAATGCTTAAACCTAACCTACACGGTCAGCTCTAAGCAAGAAATGGAAAAGGTATGGAAATTTATATTGAAATCCCAGAAACTAGGATATATTACCGTCTTCCAGATTACAATAAACAAAAGGACTATAAGGATTTTATAAGCCAAAAAGGTTAAGTCTAAAACTGCAGGAAGGAATTCAAAACCGGATTTTCTTAAGGTCTGTATCATGTTGCCAACATTCCACTCGGTTCTCAAGTGGAGTAAGGCTGAGGATAGTTTGACAATATCTTGACAGGATATACACTCATTTTAAACTGCGGAATCTAACGAATGTATTGCTTTTGGTGAAGATAATGAAACACTGGAACACTTTATCCACCATTGCTTAGTCGAAATAAGATCTTAGCCCTTTGAGAGCGATGCTTTAAGGCAAAAAATATAAATGGTATGGACATCGACATTGAAAGGCCAGAAACCATAATATGTTACCGTATTCCACATCACAACAAGCCAAAAGGCTATAAAAACGATATGAGCCTATAAGGTTAAGTCTACGGTTGTATTGGACTAAAGGAAACCAATAACCGAATTTTCTGTATCACGTTGGCACCATTCCACTCGGTGATTATAGGGGGAGAATGGGAAAAGTTATCAAGAGAAGTAAGTAAGTTATCAAGAGAAGCGGAATCTGACGAATGTATTGCTTATGGCGACGATAATGGAACACTATATGGAACATTATATCCAAATCCTTTTGGAGCGATGCTCTAAGGAATAGAATATATCACAACAAGCCTAAGGGCTATAAGGACGTTATGAGCAGAAAAGGTTAAGTCTAACATTGTAATCGACTGATGGAAAATCATACCTGTAACTTCTTATAATGATAAGCTCTGTATCATGTTGGCAATAATCACCGAGTGGATATTGGGAGAGAACAAGAAAACTCCTTTGGAAAGACCGAGGATGTACGACTAAGCCAGCAGTTTTTAAGAGCGGAATCTGACGAATGTCATTGCATAGAGTGAGGATAAAGAAACATTAGTAGACTTTCTTTGCCATTGCTTAAAGGAAAATAGATTCAAGAAATTTGGGAGCGATGTTTTAACGTTTATAACATCCTTTAGAAATACAGATAGAATATTTTTAAGAAATTGCATCCAGGAGTATATTCCTCTGTAAAGAAGGACACAACAGACAACATAATGTTTCAGTGGCAGTCATGCTGCTTTCAAAAATGTACGAATTCATTCCTTTAAAGCTCTAGCATGTGTACAGGAATTTATGTGTGTGTGTTTGTCCGTTTAGCTGTTATGATGACATTCTATAGCGTAAAGTGTCATGTATCTTTTCTTTTTCTCTAGTAAAGTGTAGAAATATTTTTCGTTCGGTTTTTTTTTTCAATTTCTTTCTGCTTTTTTGGTTAAATTCTAAAGTTTTTCATATGACTCCATGTTTACTGGTTTTTTTGTCGCATTCTGCTGATTTTTTTTGTTTAACTTCCGTTGTTTTTTTTTATACACATAAACACTGCTGCTTACTCACTGTATGTGTGTTATTTAAAGAGTAAATATTTTTCCGGTGTAAAGCATGTGTGTTAGTGTATGCATGTGAGTGACTTTAAAAGCTTTCCCGTTGTATGTATATGTGTTTTTTGGTTCCTTTTCCTTTTTTATATTTTGCCATAGACTTTTCTATTCTTAGTTTTAAGTTGTTGTTGTTTTTTTCCTAGCTGTATGTGTTAATTGCAATTTACGCAGTAGTAGGTTGTCTTAAAAATATTTTGTTCATGTGTTTGTATGTGTCCATGAGAGCGTACTCGTGTCAAGTATTGAGTCCTGGAAATTGTATATGCTCAGTGTTGCACACACATGTTGTATGAATGTGTACTTAACAGCAAAAACAATGTTTGTGTATAAAAATAAATAATTATTATTTGTTTTTGTTGCTGTGTAAAGTATTTAAGTTCCATCAAGTGTGCAAAATGATTGTGACACAAATTTCCTGTATAAACTCGTGCAATATTTGTGTTTTTTTTTTTTTTTTTTTTTTGAAAGGTAGTTAGTTCGTTGCTGCTGTTACTTTTTTCTCTCTCTTTCATTTAAAATTGTTTGTCATCTTTATATGACAGGTTTGTAGTTTCCTATTTGGCACAAAGATATTACTGATTCCTTATAGAAAATATTTCAAAATATCTGTGTCTCAAAATACTAATCCGAACAAATTCATAAAGCCAATTGGAAATGGTGTAGCTATAATAGATAAATTTAAGTATCATGTCGCCTGTCTCTCATTTTTGTCTTATTTTTTTGTCAAGCAACTTATGTGAGCCTTTTTCCTTCAGTTTTTCCGGCTTCTTACAACAATTTTGTGTTAAAGATTAAAAAAATATATTTTTGCTCATATACATACAAACGTGATATAAATGTCTTTAATGTCGTAACATTATAAATTTTGTTCTTGTATTTTTTTTTTAATTTCAAATATTTTCAGCTCTTTTTCCAACGCTTTGTTTTTCAAACATTTTGTAAAACATTGTTATTTGTGCCTGTCTTCAGCTCTATTTTTTTTTCTTCACACTGTGCTTCCTTTTTTTGTAAATAATTGTTGTTGCTTTGGCAAAAACGTTTTTTTATGGTATGTAGTTATTTTATATGTTGTATTCTTTTTTTTTTTGTTTTAGCCCATATCTTGTCTGTCCTTAGCTATTTTGCTTAAGCCTTTTTTTTTTTCTTTGTTTACTCTCCTTACTTCCTTAAAGGCATTTGAAGTCAACACCACTATCTTTACTGGATTTTTTTTTTTTGGTTTTTGGTTTAAAAACAAAATTTAGCGCATTAAGTGTTTAACTTTTCACAAGTCAAACTCATATACATATTTTTTTATACACATAAAAAAGCTTATCTGCTTACCAAAAAAAAAAATAAGGCAAGACAAGAAATTATGACCAAAAAATTTTAAAATCTGATGGTGTTTCTTAAAGGCATCCATTTTAAAATACAAAAAAAAAAAAAAAATATACGCATTTTTAGTTTTTTTTTGGTTCTTATATTTTGGCTTTAGTTTTTTCTGCAGTTTTTAATGAAAATTTATGCGATCACTCTACACGTAATATTGCAGACAAGTTGCCAGTGATGTCACTAAGTAAAAACTAGACTATATTTGACTATATAATAGTAAGGGTTAGGCTATAGACTATAGACTAGACTATAGACTAAACTGTAGACTAGGTTATAGACTGTAGACTAGACTATAGACTTGAATATATATACTATAGACTAGACTATAGACTGGACTATAGACTAGACTATATGCTAGACTATAGACTAGACTATAGACTAGACAATAGACTAGACTATAGACTAGACTATAGACTAGACTATAGACTAGACTATAGACTAGACTATAGACTAGACTATAAACTAGACTATAGACAAGACTATAGACTAGACTATAGACTAGACTATAGACTAGACTATAGACTAGACTATAGACTAGACTATAGACTAGACTATAGACTAGACTATAGACTAGACTATAGACTAGACTATAGACTAGACTATAGACTAGACTATAGACTAGACTAGACTATAGACTAAACTATAGACTAGACTATAGACTAGACTATAAACTAGACTATAGACTAGACTATAGACTAGACTATAGACTGACTATAGACTAGACTATAGACTAGACTATAGACTAGACTATAGACTAGACTATAGACTAGACTATAGACTAGACTATAGACTAGACTATAGACTAGACTATAGACTAGGACTATAGACTAGGACTATAGACCTAGAACTATAGAACTAGACTAGACTAGACTAGACTAGACTATAGACTAGACTAGTAGGACTAGACTATAGGAACTAGACTATAGACTAGACTCTAGACTAGACTATAGACTAGATACGACTAGACTATAGACTAGATAGACTAGACTATCGACTAGACTATAGACTGAGACTAGTACATAGACTAGACTAGACTATAGACTAGGACTATAGGACTAGACTATAGACTAGACTATAGACTAGACTAGACTATAGACTAGACTAGACTATAGACTAGACTATAGACTAGACCTAGAGACTAGACTATAGACTAGAAGACTAGACTATAGACTAGACTAGACTATATGAGACTAGACTAGCTAGACTATAGGACTATAGACTAACTATAGACTAGACTATAGACTAGACCTATAGACTAGACTAAGACTAGACTATAGACTAGACTATAGACTAGACTATAGACTAGACTATAGACTAGACTATAGACTAGACTATAGACTAGACTATAGACTAGACTATAGACTAGACTATAGACTAGACTATAGACTAGACTATAGACTAGACTATAGACTAGACTATAGACTAGACTATAGACTAGACTATAAACTAGACTATAGACTAGACTATAGACTAGACTATAGACTAGACTATAGACTAGACTATAGACTAGACTATAGACTAGACTATAGACTAGACTATAGACTAGACTATAGACTAGACTATAGACTGGACTATAGACTAGACTATAGACTAGACTATAGACTAGACTATAGACTAGACTATAGACTAGACTATAGACTAGACTATAGACTAGACTATAGACTAGACTATAGACTAGACTATAGACTAGACTATAGACTAGACTATAGACTAGACTATAGACTAGACTATAGACTAGACTATAGACTAGACTATAGACTAGACTATAGACTAGACTATACTCTAGATTATAGACATTTTGCCTGTTCATATAATGGTTATAATAACTTATTATTATTATTAGTAACTATTATACAACTCATTCGTCCTTGACCAACTATAGTTTTCCCTAACATATTGTTATTTTCATATTTTGGTTTTCACATAACATGGCAAAACTTTTTGACCTACAACCATAAAGGAAGAACACCATAACAAATATTACTCTTCTTATGGCCTCAGTCTTACCAAACAACTTGTTTTCTTTTTATAATTTGTTCTCTATATTTTTGTTCATTCTGCTTTTATTTAGATTGAAAACACTTTAAATTTTCAATAAACATGTTTAAAGTTATAAATTACATTTATATTCCTTGCATTGTTCTTACGCTTTCTAAGACACGAAATTTTTGGTTTTCTGCTGGCGGTGGCATGAACTGGAAACAGAGAAAAAAAATATAAATTTTAAAATTTGCATTATTACACAAAATGCATAATTTGTTTTATAATTTGTTCTGAAATATTAAGACACTTTAAGTATATTTATTTATATTTTTTCCGCTTTTGGTACATTTTATACCATTGCCTTTTAATTTGTTTTATTTTATATAAGAAGATCATAAATTCTTTTTTAGTTTTTTTTTTCTCTTTTGTATAAAAGGCTTTAGTTTCGGGGTTGGTATGTCAAATTATGCAATTTTCACTTGATATCATATAAAATTTATAGTCTCGCTTCTCTTTCATTTCTTTACATTGAAAAATTGTTTCTTTTAAGACATGAGAAATAATTGTAATACTTTGAGAGCAATTGACCTAAAAAATGAGAAATACGATTTTAAGTTGTCGTAATATGTTTATGGTTTATAATAAAGCAAAAATGTTGGTTAAAAGTATATATATGTGATAGTATTAAAATGTAGATTATATAGCAACTACTCTATGAAGTAGTTATGGTGCCCTAGAAGACAACTATTAGTTGAAAACCACTAAAAGAAATCGATTAAATTTTTAAAGACTTTTCTTGAATTTTAAATTTTTAGCTTTTTAAGCAAAATCCATTTGCTAAAATCATCAGTTTTTCAATCTGCCTTTTATTAGATTACTAGCATACCCTGGGTGCTTCGCTACCCTAACTTAAATTAAATACATACAAAATTTTGTTTACTTTTACAGAAAATTAAAATTGATTCAACATTTTTTTAATGTCTCAGTTTTATACATTCAATATCACGTGATTAAATTCGCATTCAGTAAGAAGCTTGCATTTTTAGTATCATTCATTTAGCTTTCACATTATAGAAAATTTCGAAAGTACTATTTGAAAAAAAGTACTATAAAATACCTCTAATAGATTATCATTTAATCAAAAATTGTATGTTTCTGTGTTCAATATTATATACAATTCAAAAAATATAATTTTAATGAATGAAAAAGTACCATAAGTCCCTTTCAGTAGATTTTCATTCACTAAGGTCCCTACATTTTAAATTTTATTTTCAATATCTATGTTCAATATCGTAAAAATAATCGTAAAAACGAAAATTACAAAAATTTCATTTAATAAGGACCGTGTGTTCCGGTTAACCATTATAAAGAATCTAAAAGGTACCATTTGAAGAATAGAAAAGTATCAAATAGTTCCCACTTACAGAATATTATTCAGTCAAGACCATGTATGTTGAAATTAATGTTCCTAGGTTGAATATTTTAGAAAATTAAAAAAGTACTATTTATAAGATAAAAAGTATTAAAAAGTTCTCTCTTAAAGAATATTATTAAATGAGGACCGTGTATGTTTAATAATCATGTGTTTAGAATTCATATTAAAGAACATACAAAGATTATCATTTGAAGAAAGAAAAAGTACCAAAAGTGGAATAAATTTTACCTAAGTGGAAAGTACTAATAAAGAATACAATTTTTCCCTTTTTCGCTTAGAAATATACTTTTTCGAGAATTAAGTTTACAAAATGTTCCGTATATAAATCTATATATCACGGATAAAATTCAAACGATTCAAATCTGCATTCATTTGTTCCAGAAAAATAGTGCTTTCAAAAAGTACCAAACAATTTACTCGAATTTGATCCTATATAGGCCTTAGTACTCGAATTCCAAAATAATATACCAACAGCTTATTTTGTGTGAGTAAATAAACTACTTTTTCAAATTTTATAAAAATTGGCCCAATGAGTTTGAATAAAATAAATTTTCCATTTTTCCCCTTTTAGGTACTTTTTTTCCCAGTGAAATAGCAAAAATTTTATTACAATAAATATTACAGAGTTAGTCCGTAATTTAATAGGAATAATTCAATAAGCCGAAAAAGTTTTCTTAATGTGCAAAAAAAAGTACCATAAATACAGTTTTCTCCCTTTTACACCCAAAAAGGACTGAGTTTTAAAAAAGTAGGAAACAGGTGTCTTATAATTTTGGGAGATGTATCCAAAATATTTATAAAAATTTTATTATGTTAATTAGTTGAAAAGTTATAAAGGGCCAAAAAAGGTACCAAAATCACCTTTGTTACACATTTTTACGCCTTAAAATTACGAATTTCAAAAAAGTACCAGACACCCATCTGTTCATTTTAATAGTAGATACAGGTGCATTCAAAATTTTTCTTGTATCACTAATATTGTGTAAGATAATTAAGAAAACCTGTTTTACCCGTTTTTTCCCCTTTTTACCCGTAAATGTACCAATTTCCAAAAATCCCTCCTTAGTGGATCTACAATGTAGATTCTACATAAACAAAAACACATCTACTGTCAAAATTTCATGATTCTAGGTTCAGCCGTTTGGGCTGTGCGATGATGAATCAGTCAGTCAGTAACGCTACTCTTTTATATATATAGATAAAGTTTTGTTACTTGTTTGTTATTTAAATTACTTCAAAAAATCTACAATTAATGTTATATAATATTTTACCTGGTTTTTAAACTTGTCAGTCTCTCACACACACTAATACCTACGAATGTTTTTCAAATGTTTGTTTTCATTTCCAGCCTTTGTCTTTCAAACTGCATTTAGTTGCATCATACTTAATCTGTTTACCTCAAACTACTTGTACTTTTGTCAACTGTTATTTGTTTACGTTTCGTTTTTTCTCCTCCTCTTTGAGTTTATAATAAAACAAAAAAAAAAAACAACATTATTTTAATGAGGTCACATTTAGAAAAAAATCTTTACTTCTATACCTCTTCTAACATACATGGTACGTACTCGAACAAAAAAAAACCTTAACATTTTGAATACTTTGAGTCTGTTTCTTTTAAATGGGTGTTACACAATTCCCTTGTCAATTTAAAGGTTTGTGCAGCAAAACAAACCTAAAGACAGTTAAATATAACCACAAAATCCATCTATTCCTACCTCCTCTTTGGTAAAACTTAAATCCCAGTTTTATGTAGATACTTGGAGGGAAAACAAAATATTTAGAAACATACAAACAACAAAACAAACAACAAATAAGCTTCTTTACAAATTCCACTTTATAAACATTACATTACATTGCCACTTGCATTTTCCCTAATGCAACAGAGTGTATGAACAAGTATTAAGCAACCTCAACAACATGACTTCGCTTCTTCTTCGTTCGTTGTTGGTTTAGTTTTCGGAACTGAAAGTATAAACTCGGTAAGTGCAATTATTGTGCGAGGAGGGGGAAATAAGTTTTGTTGAAGTCTGATAATCTGAACTTTTGTGTCTAGTGTCTAGTCTATTCTATAGTTTATAGTCTAGTCTATAGTCTAGTCTATAGTCTAGTCTATAGTCTAGTCTATAGTCTAGTCTATAGTCTAGTCTATAGTCTAGTCTATAGTCTAGTCTATAGTCTAGTCTATAGTCTAGTCTATAGTCTAGTCTATAGTCTAGTCTATAGTCTAGTCTATAGTCTAGTCTATAGTCTAGTCTATAGTCTAGTCTATAGTCTAGTCTATAGTCTAGTCTATAGTCTAGTCTATAGTCTAGTCTATAGTCTAGTCTATAGTCTAGTCTATAGTCTAGTCTATAGTCTAGTCTATAGTCTAGTCTATAGTCTAGTCTATAGTCTAGTCTATAGTCTAGTCTATAGTCTAGTCTATAGTCTAGTCTAGTCTAGTCTAGTCTATAGTCTAGTCTAGTCTAGTCTATAGTCTAGTCTAGTCTAGTCTAGTCTATAGTCTAGTCTAGTCTAGTCTATAGTCTATAGTCTATAGTCTATAGTCTATAGTCTATAGTCTATAGTCTATAGTCTAGTCTAGTCTATAGTCTAGTCTATAGTCTAGTCTATAGTCTAGTCTATAGTCTAGTCTATAGTCTAGTCTATAGTCTAGTCTATAGTCTAGTCTATAGTCTAGTCTATAGTCTAGTCTATAGTCTAGTCTATAGTCTAGTCTATAGTCTAGTCTATAGTCTAGTCTATAGTCTAGTCTATAGTCTAGTCTATAGTCTAGTCTATAGTCTAGTCTATAGTCTAGTCTATAGTCTAGTCTATAGTCTAGTCTATAGTCTAGTCTATAGTCTAGTCTATAGTCTAGTCTATAGTCTAGTCTATAGTCTAGTCTATAGTCTAGTCTATAGTCTAGTCTATAGTCTAGTCTATAGTCTAGTCTATAGTCTAGTCTATAGTCTAGTCTATAGTCTAGTCTATAGTCTAGTCTATAGTCTAGTCTATAGTCTAGTCTATAGTCTAGTCTATAGTCTAGTCTATAGTCTAGTCTATAGTCTAGTCTATAGTCTAGTCTATAGTCTAGTCTATAGTCTAGTCTATAGTCTAGTCTATAGTCTAGTCTATAGTCTAGTCTATAGTCTAGTCTATAGTCTAGTCTATAGTCTAGTCTATAGTCTAGTCTATAGTCTAGTCTATAGTCTAGTCTATAGTCTAGTCTATAGTCTAGTCTATTGTCTAGTCTATAGTCTAGTCTATAGTCTAGTCTATAGTCTAGTCTATAGTCTAGTCTATAGTCTAGTCTATAGTCTAGTCTATAGTCTAGTCTATAGTCTAGTCTATAGTCTAGTCTATAGTCTAGTCTATAGCCTAGTCTATAGTCTAGTCTATAGTCTAGTCTATAGTCTAGTCTATAGTCTAGTCCTAGTAGTCTAGTCTAGTCATAGTCTAGTCTATAGTCTATTCTATAGCTAGTCTATAGTCTGTCTATAGTCTAGTCATTAGTCTAGTCTATAGCTAGTCTATAGTCTAGTCTATAGTCCTAGTCTATAGTCTAGTCTATAGTCTAGTCTATAGTCTAGTCTATAGTCTAGTCTATAGTCTAGTCTATAGTCTAGTCTAGAGTCTAGTCTATAGTCTAGTCTATAGTCTAGTCTATAGCTAGTCTATAGTCTAGTCTATAGTCTAGTCTATAGTCTAGTCTATAGTCTAGTCTATAGTCTAGTCTATAGTCAGTCTATAGTCTAGGCTATCAGCTATAGTCTTATCTATAGTCCTAGTTCTATAGTCGAGTCTATGTCATAGTCTAGTCTATAGTCTAGTCTATAGTCTAGTCTATAGTCTAGTCTATAGTCTAGTCTATAGTCTAGTCTATAGTCTAGTCTATAGCCTAGTCTATAGTCTAGTCTATAGTCTAGTCTATAGTCTAGTCTATAGCCTAGTCTATAGTCTAGTCTATAGTCTAGTCTATAGCCTAGTCTATAGTCTAGTCTATAGTCTAGTCTATAGTCTAGTCTATAGCCTAGTCTATAGTCTAGTCTAGTCTAGTCTATAGTCTAGTCTATAGCCTAGTCTATAGTCTAGTCTATCCTAGTCTATCTAGTCTATAGTCTAGTCTATAGTCTAGTCTATAGTCTAGTCTATAGTCTAGTCTATAGTCTAGTCTATAGTCTAGTCTATAGTCTAGTCTATAGTCTAGTCTATAGTCTAGTCTATAGTCTAGTCTATAGTCTAGTCTATAGTCTAGTCTATAGTCTAGTCTATAGTCTAGTCTATAGTCTAGTCTATAGTCTAGTCTATAGTCTAGTCTATAGTCTAGTCTATAGTCTAGTCTATAGTCTAGTCTATAGTCTAGTCTATAGTCTAGTCTAATAGTCTAGTCTATAGTCTAGTCTATAGTCTAGTCTAGTCTAGTCTAAGTCTAGCTATAGTCTAGTCTATAGTCTAGTCTATAGTCTAGTCTATAGTCTAGTCTATAGTCTAGTCTATAGTCTAGTCTAGTCTAGTCTAGTCTAGTCTATAGTCTAGTCTATAGTCTAGTCTATAGTCTAGTCTATAGTCTAGTCTATAGTCTAGTCTATAGTCTAGTCTATAGTCTAGTCTATAGTCTAGTCTATAGTCTAGTCTATAGTCTAGTCTATAGTCTAGTCTATAGTCTAGTCTATAGTCTAGTCTATAGTCTAGTCTATAGTCTAGTCTATAGTCTAGTCTATAGTCTAGTTTATAGTCTAGTCTATAGTCTAGTATATAGTCTATAGCATAGTCTATAGCATAGTCGTGAATCAATATATGCATATTTGCAGTCAGAAACTTTCGGTACCACCCTCATAGATGTATTTATAATCCGATCTACACTTCTTGTATACAACATTCCTACTGTCGTGGACTTGTTTTCTTTCACATAGTTTCCCCCACAGCTCCTTCAATAGTTCCACTTTTATTACTGCATTTATTTAAATGCCTAATGTCTTTTGTTGCTGTTGTTGCGGCTTCTGTTGCTGTTGTTTCTTTTATTCCATTCCAATTCAATTCATTTCATTCTTGTTTCAGTTTTCTAGTTTTCTTACATTTCTTTATAGTTTGTTAACATTATGTAGGCGCACTGGCGAATGTGGAATTTTTCGTTTAGTGGACATACAATAGTACAATAATAACAATAATTAAATGGGAGTTGTAAGCTAAAGAAATTGTCGACAAAGAAAAGACTATGACACCCTAAATACATTGTGACGCCGGCCTTAACGACAGTGAAAAAAATTATTCATATAGAACATATTCGTTCTTCAGTTTTTGTTGTGTTTTAATGTGAATTAAGTTAATTTAAAAGCGATTTCAAATTAACTTTAATGTCTTTAAAGTGGCTATTTTAGCAATACTAGAGCCACAGCCAATGATAGTTCTTTTTTTTTTCGTTGTATCTTGACAGTTAAAGGGGACAGGAGCAGTTTTATCATATAGACTAAACGTAACAACATTCATAGATGTCGTTTTAATATGTACAACTTGTAGCGATACATGACTTTTTTATATTTTGTTAGTTCTGTTGTATAATTGTTGTTGTTATGTTTTAAGGTAATGATGACAAAACACGAACTATTAAAAAATATATACATGTGTATGTATGACCAAAGTGGGTTGGTTACAACATAATGAAACTTAAAGGGAAAAAAAAATCTTAGAATTATATAACATGTTAGGTTGTGGCTGGTGAGTAAGTAGGTTGTAGTCAAAACCCATTTGAGGCTTCAATATAATCGAGCTGTGATGTTAAAGAAGATCTCTCCTACAAAATGCTTTTAACTTTGGAGGTAAATTTGTATGTACATCAAATCGGAAGAAATACACCTAGGCCTCTATCGTGCCTGTTGTGCGCTCCTTTACTCCAGTCTACCAAACTAGAACACTAACCACTAACCTACCGGAGGCTAAGGGATAGTATGAATAAAAAATTTACCTTGAATAGATGAAAAATGTAAACTCTTTAAAACCCGTTTGCAACTAAATATGATTGACATCAAACTACTTGTACAAGCTTCAAACAGAGGTTTCGAACATTTTCTGTTGGCTTCAAAGAACTTTAAGAACATTTCAATATGTGCAAGACAACTGATGTTTGGAGTAGTTCGTGAGGTATGTTTAGGATTCCTTTCGTTGTTACAGCTTTGTTTGCTATGACTTCGAACATTTTCTGTAGGCTTCAAACTACTTAAAGAGTACTTCAAAACAATTTATACAATAATCGCAAAAAACACTTCGAGTTCATTTTCTTTAAAAATGTTTCACTTTTATCTTAGATTGCATCTTCAAACTTTTGTAAATGTCTTCAAATGGCATTTCAAACTTTTAAAATCGAATTATTAAATGATTGTGGTTTGAGTATAAAGCTTGTTTAGAATGTATCTGGAACCAAGCTACTTTCAACAAACTCTTTCTTCGAACTTCAAACTTTTACCATCAAACCAAATAGAAAAGCTTCAAACATCACTCGGAAAAAGAAAACAATTGAGTATTCCAAACTTAAATTAATCCGGATAAGTTTCAAAAGTACACTCTCACTTCTCTATTAGTCAGACAATATAATAAGGATCTGTCCAGGATGGGTCACCTGTCTGACAGTACCATTCTTTAGGTCCCTGAGCATAGGGACTATTATGGAAATGAACGGTCAGATGAGCTTGCCTGAACGGGATCTGCTCTTCATATCTCCAAAGCCGTGATATCTAAATCGTTAGGTTTTATCAAAGGCAGTATCCACAGATTTTTTCTTCAAAAGGCTTATAACCCGAAATAGGCGGGCTATATCGAGATTGAATAGCAGTAATAACAGAACAATCTTGGTGAGGTAGCTGGGTCTAAACTTAATGACATCTTGAGATTTCTACTACATATGACGCGTGGAGTGCTCCTGTCAAAACGAAGTCCCTTCGACTCTAGTTGACTGTTCGCGAGCACTGAACTAGCACCATAACACGCAGATGAGCCTGCCAGAACGATATGCTCCTATATATATCCAACGCCGTAATATCTGATCCTTTAGGTTTTATCAAAAGCGGTATCGTCAGATTTTTTCTTCAAAAGGCTGAAATTAAATGGAATAACCTAGGCACATGTAAAGGGCTCAAGTTATTATGGCCGTCTTTCTATGAGAAACGCACAAGACACCTTATAACCCGAAGTAGGCGGTATATATAGAGGTTGATAGCAACAATAGTAGGACAACTTTGATGAGATGTCTGGGTCTAAACTTAATGATATCTTGAAATTTCTATGACATCTTGAGATTTCTACTACATCTGACGAGTGAAGTGGTCCTTTCAAAACGAAGTCCCTTCGATTCTACTTGACTGTTCGCGCGAACTGAACTAGCACGATTACGAATTGGATCTTCGCTCCGAAACGTCACGAGTCATACTCACCCAAAGATAGTCAACCCAGCGACAGCTGTATCAACCCAAAAAGTTCTTTCGCCCAGGAAAGAACTATCGGCCACAGTCGAACTGTTACAACAACAACAAAAATTTCGTACCTCACTATTTTTTTCATAATATTTACGAACATTTCATGCATAATATGAAATACTATTTAAGCAAGCAATTTTCTAACTTTTTTGTAGTTCGAAGTACGAGTATAAAGTTCGATCAGTCTTTACAACCCCCAATCTTTCGATAAGTTTTTACAGTTTTGCTTTGTTATTGCTTCAGACAACATTTGCCTGGTAGCGTTTTCAAAAACTTGTGTTTAAAATTATATAAAGGGTGGCAAAAATTCACTTTTAGTCCAAAATAACACAAAGATGAAGAACCAACGTGTGTAATGAGAAACAAGTGTTTCTTCTAACAACTTTTTAAACATACGAGAAGTACATAGAATTATACAAGTATATAAAGTAAAATAGCAAGTGGCAACGTACATACATATGTATAAATATAGAAATATTTTTTAAGGTTAAAAGATATTTGACCCATTTTCAGCACGTACTTAATGTTGAAAATATGATTACTTTCATTCTTTTTTTTTTTCATGTTAACAATAATGATTCTTGTGGTTGCTGTTTTCTCATGACTTTGTAGTAAAATAATTTTAGACAATTTTCTCATCTGATGTAGTGTGTTTCGGTTGTTTTGTTGTTGTTTTTTTTGCGAAATAATATTAAAAAGGAATATACTAAAAATTTTGTGCAAAAAAAGTCCTTTTTTGGGTTTTATTTTTTCTTCCCCCAACTTTGCAGTTATTTTGTCTATAAGTGATATAGTTAGTATTTGCAAGTGTGTATGGGGTTTAGTTTGTCTTTGTATTAGTTGTTATATGAGGATTTTAAAGTGGGTTTGATGAAGGAAGCTGTAGTAAAATTGGCATGTGGCCAAAATGAAAATAATTTTTATGAAGTGCACTTAGTTTTGTTTTAGAGCATAGACACAAGACAAGACAACACAGCAACAGCAACAACTAAACATCTATAACTATTTTACATCTAGATATTTATAATGAAAAGCAACATACCATCTGAAGAAGAAGAGAAAAAATCTTGTAATAATAACTACATAAATTTGTAGCCTCTAAATTTGTTGCAAGACTTTGAAGGTTTTTTCTGATTGTATTTTCTTTTAGGGATTTTAAGGTTTTTTTTTGTTATATTCGCAAAAGTTTGATGTCATTAAACTACAAGTAGTTTACATATGTCTATGCTTGAACTTTTTAACTTTTCAGTGTCTATAAGGCAGATGATGATGATGATGTTTCAACATAAAATTTTGTTGAAACTACTTAAAGTAATTTAGTTTATAGATAAATATGTTGATACTAGTTATTCAAAAAATTTACCACTATGAGGCTTTCACACACTTATACAAATGCTTTAAAGCTTCAGAATTGTTTAAAATTTTTATAAATATTTTACTATTTACGAAATTTTCGTAAATATTACGAAAAAAATGGTTACGCTTTAGTTTAAAATATTTCATTCTCTCATGCAACATGTTTCTATGTGTCTAACTACCAAATATTTACTTCCACTCTCCGCCAGTCAGCTCTTGAAGTCTGCAAGGGTTGTTCGCACTACTCCTCTAGACCATTAAACAAAATATTTATAAGTCCACACTTATTAAAATATATACAATCTTATACATACATATACATATATACATAAAGCTGATGTTAAGGAACAAGAGAGTAGACATAAACAAAAAATTTTAATGATAAAAGAAATCATAAATTGAATTTATGCAAAATTTGCATGTTTATACTAGTACTTAAAGGATAGATTGAGTATGAGCGAGAGAGAGTATTGGTGGTATATGTATGTATATACCACACTCAAAGTCATCAACATACTCAAACTCATTTCAACCAACACTACTCGTTCGTTTTCTACTTGTATTTTAAGCTTTATATAACACTACAACATAAATGTTGTTGAGTAGTCAGTTATAAATTCGTACAGCAGTTTTTTAAGATGCCTAGGAACACTTTTTGGTAATGCTGGGGACTAACCCTCGATTGTCAGCAAGTAATGCAGGGAGAAACTCAATCGTGCCTTTAATATCACTAAAACTTTCTCTATATAGTATCTAGACAAATATCTAGTCTAGTCTCTAGTGTAGTCTAAAGTCTAGTCTATTGCATAGTCTATAGTCTAGTCTATAGCCTAGTCTATAGTCTAGTCTATAGTCTAGACTATAGTCTAGTCTATAGTCTAGTCTATAGTCTAGTCTATAGTCTAGTCTATAGTCTAGTGTATAGTCTAGTCTATAGTCTAGTGTATAGTCTAGTCTATAGTCTAGTCTATAGTCTAGTGTATAGTCTAGTCTATAGTCTAGTCTATAGTCTAGTCTATAGTCTAGTCTATAGTGTGGTCTATAGTCTAGTCTATAGTCTAGTGTATAGTCTAGTCTATAGTCTAGTGTATAGTCTAGTCTATAGTCTAGTGTATAGTCTAGTCTATAGTCTAGTCTATAGTCTAGTCTATAGTCTAGTCTATAGTCTAGTCTATAGTCTAGTCTATAGTCTAGTCTATAGTCTAGTCTATAGTCTAGTCTATAGTCTAGTCTATAGTCTAGTCTATAGTCTAGTCTATAGTCTAGTCTATAGTCTAGTCTATAGTCTAGTCTATAGTCTAGTCTATAGTCTAGTCTATAGTCTAGTCTATAGTCTAGTCTATAGTCTAGTCTATAGTCTCTAGTCTAGTCTATAGTCTAGTCTATAGTCTAGTCTATAGTCTAGTCTATAGTCTAGTCTATAGTCTAGTCTATAGTCTAGTCTATAGTCTAGTCTATAGTCTAGTCTATAGTCTAGTCTATAGTCTAGTCTATAGTCTAGTCTATAGTCTAGTCTATAGTCTAGTCTATAGTCTAGTCTATAGTCTAGTCTATAGTCTAGTCTATAGTCTAGTCTATAGTCTAGTCTATAGTCTAGTCTATAGTCTAGTCTATAGTCTAGTCTATAGTCTAGTCTATAGTCTAGTCTATAGTCTAGTCTATAGTCTAGTCTATAGTCTAGTCTATAGTCTAGTCTATAGTCTAGTCTATAGTCTAGTCTATAGTCTAGTCTATAGTCTAGTCTATAGTCTAGTCTATAGTCTAGTCTATAGTCTAGTCTATAGTCTAGTCTATAGTCTAGTCTATAGTCTAGTCTATAGTCTAGTCCATAGTCTAGTCTATCTAGTCTATAGTCTAGTCTATAGTCTAGTCTATAGTCTAGTCTATAGTCTAGTCTATAGTCTAGTCTATAGTCTAGTCTATAGTCTAGTCTATAGTCTAGTCTATAGTCTAGTCTATAGTCTAGTCTATAGTCTAGTCTATAGTCTAGTCTATAGTATAGTCTAGTATATAGTCTAGTCTATAGTATAGTCTAGTCTATAGTCTAGTCTATAGTCTAGTCTATAGTCTAGTCTATAGTCTAGTCTATAGTCTAGTCTATAGTCTAGTCTATAGTCTAGTCTAGTCTATAGTCTAGTCTATAGTCTAGTCTATAGTCTAGTCTATAGTCTAGTCTATAGTCTAGTCTATAGTCTAGTCTATAGTCTAGTCTATAATCTGGTCTATAGTCTAGTCTATAGTCTAGTCTATAGTCTGGTCTATAGTCTAGTCTATAGTCTGGTCTATAGTCTAGTCTATAGTCTAGTCTATAGTCTAGTCTATAGTCTAGTCTATAGTCTAGTCTATAGTCTAGTCTATAGTCTAGTCTATAGTCTAGTCTATAGTCGAGTCTATAGTCTAGTCTATAGTCTAGTCTATAGTCTAGTCTATAGTCTAGTCTATAGTCTAGTCTATAGTCTAGTCTATAGTCTAGTCCATAGTCTAGTCTATAGTCTAGTCTATAGTCTAGTCTATAGTCTAGTCTATAGTCTAGTCTAATCCAATCTATAGTCCTAATTATAGTCTTGTCTATAGCCTTATCTATAGTCTAGTCTATAGTCTAGTCAATAGTCTATATACTAGTCAATAGTCTAGCGTAAAGTTTAGTCTATAGTTTGGTCTATAGTCTAGTCTATAGTCTAGCCTATGCTCTGGTCTATAGTCCAGTCTATAGTCTAGTCTATTGGCTATAGTCTATAGACTATATATAGAGTAGTCTATAGTCAAGTATTTAGTCTTGTCTGTAGTCAGGTCCATAATCTGGTCTATAGTCTAGTCTATAGTCTAATGTATAGTCTAGTTAATAAAATAGTCTATAGTCTAGCCTATAGTTTAGTCTATAGTGTAATTTATAGGCTACTCTATAGTCAATAGTTTAGTCTATGGTTTAGCATATAGTCTAGTTTAAGTCAAGTATATAGCTTAGTCTAGCTAGATCTTGTACAAAATGTTAGGAAAAGTCAAACTTTCTCTACCAACTGCCGGGCACTGTTGCTTGCAGTAGTTATAGTAGTCGAAGAAAAGTTATAAAAAAAATTACAAAAAATTGAGATCAAGGATTTGAATTTTTTTTTTGCTACTGCCTGCTAGCTGGGGGTATGTTGAACTACTATGTAAGAGTCTAACATGTGGTAGGGTATTGGAATCCATGTACGATGTTTCTTTTACTAGTAAATATTTGTTTGATATTGGTTGGCAAGAATTACAAAGTTTTTTTTTTTTTGCTTTCCTCCCCCTTGCCTTACAATAATTTTTCGTTTTTTTTTTTTTTGCTTTCTTTTCTGTAGTTGGGTAAGGACTATAAAGATAGTTAATGTTTTTGTTATAAATATGAATAACTATCAATATGACTACTATGTATGTAGTATGTAAGTATAAGAGTAGGTATATATTTGTAAGTAGTTGTTTTTTTTTTTCATTTTTTTTCTACATAGTCAATTGTTTTTTAGGTCAATGCATATATTTTCCTTTTATTATTTTTATTTTGTTGCAAAACTAAAAACTGTTGCCAGCAGATAATGGTTAAATTTAATGAAATTATTTTATACAAAAGAAGAAAAAAACGGTCTATAAGCAGCGAGGGTGTTTTGTAAGGGAGAGTTTTTTAATTTTTTTTGTTATGAGTAGAAATAGATTTATTGCATCATGTTTTTTATGGAAGTTTTATTAATTTGCATATTTTTTTCTCTCTTCTTATTTTCTTTGCAGGTAAGAAAGTGGACATAAATGTTTATTTGAGAAAAAATATATATATTAAAAGAAAGCAGTTGGCAGTGTTTTAAAGGTAGGTTGTGCTACTTGAAAGTTTTATAAGAACTTCTGTTTTATATAGAGTACATATGAATAGCTTTTGACATAAAAAGGACCTTTATTTAAATACTAGCATACCCTGGGTGCTTCGCTAACCTAACCAAAATTAAATACATAAAAAATTTTGTTTACTTTTATAGAAAATTTAAATTAATTGAACATTTTTTAATGTTTCAGTTTTTTACGTTCAATATCACGTGATTAAATTCGCATTCAGTAAGAAGCTTGTATTTTTAGTTTCATTCGTTTAGCTTCCACATTATATAAAATTTCGAAAGTACTATTTGAAAAAAAGTACTATAAAATACATCTTATAAATTCTCATTTAATCAAAAATTTTATGTTTCTGTGTTCAATATTAAGTATATATGTACAATTCAAAAAATATAAATTGATGAATGAAAAAGTACCAAAAGTACCTTTCAGTAGATTCTCATTCACTAAGTTCCCTATATTTTAAATTTTATATTTCTATGTTCAATATCGTAAAAATATCAAAAAGTACCATCTGAAAAACGAAAAAGTACAAAATCTCTCTTAATAAAAAGTACCATTTATGAGATAAAAAGTACTAAAAAGTTCTCTCTTAAAGAATCTTATTCAATGAGGACCGTGTATGTTTAATAATCATGTGTTTTGAATTCATATTAAAGGACATAAAAAGAGTATCATTTGAAGAAAGAAAAAGTACCAAAAGTGGAATGAATTCTACCTTAGTGAAAAGTACTAATAAAAATAGTAAAATTTTTTCCCTTTTCGCTTCGAAATATTCTTTTTTGAGAATTAAGTTTACAAAATGTTCCGTATATAAATCTCTATATCACAGATAAAACTCAAACGATTCAAATCAGCATTCATTTGTTCCAGAAAAATTGTGCCAAACAATTTACCCGAATGATGTCCTATATAGGCCTTAGTACTCGTATTCCAAAATAATATACCAATAGCTTATTTTGTGTGAGTAAATAAACTACTTTTTCAAATTTTTTAAAAATTGGCTCAATGAGTTTGAATAAATTATTTCCCTTTTTTCCCCCTTTTTGGTACTTTTTTCCCCAGTGAAATAGCAAACATTTTGCATCAACAAATACTACAGAGTTAGTAAGTAATTTAATAGGAATACTTCAATAAATCGAAAAAGTTTTCTTAATGTGCTAAAAAAAAGTACCAAAAATACAGTTTTATCCCTTTTACACCCATAAAGGACTGAATTTTAAAAAAGTACGAAACAGGTGTCTCCTAATTTTGGGATATATATGCAAAATATTTACAAAAATTTTATTTTGTTTATTAGTTCAAAAGTTATAAATGACCAAAAAAGGTACCAAAATCGCCTTTGTTACACATTTTTACGCCTTAAAATTACGAATTTCAAAAAAGTACCAGACACCCATCTGCTTATTTTAAGAGTAGATACAGGTGCATTTAAAATTTTTCTTGTATCACTAATATTCCGTAAGATTATTAAGAAAACCTGTTTTACCTATTTTTCCCCTTTTTTACCCCTAAATGTACAAATTTCCAAAAATCCCTCCTTAGTGGATCTAAATAATCAAAAACACATCTACTGTCAAAATTTCATGATTCTATGTTCAGCCGTTTGGGCTGTGCGATGATGAATCAGTCAGTCAGTAACACTACTCTTTTATATATATAGATTATATATATTTTCTTTTAAATCTGTTAATTGATAATTACAAATAATTTTCCCGGCTGACGTATTTTTAAGGACCCTTATAGATTTTTAGAGAAGTATGTCCCTCTGTCTGCTTGACGAAGTGATACCATTGTGCACAAATTGACCCTATTGTATTTGACCCCATTCCTTATATAAGACACCCGCCCTAGTCCTCATATAAAGGCCCCTGTATGGCTTCAATTTCTGATTAAAAACCTTTCTATTTTTGTAAAGGAATGTAATGGAAAACCATTTTAATTGCTTCTACCAATCTGTCGTGTAATAAAACTACCATTGAAATTATTTTTGTCATAAACCCATTGTGTAATTGTAATAAAAGTCATAAAAATTTTACAAAATAGATTTGAATGTTTAATTACCCCTATTTATTTAACACCTGTTTTAATTTTTTTTTAAACCATAAATATTGTACGCCTTTCTTTAAATTCACTCAGCAACAAATTCACTAACCCAGAAACTAATTAATTGTAATTATAACAACTGATACCCATTAAACTAGACCACATTACACCGCACCCACTTTAACAAATACAAAAACCGGAAGAATTATTTGAAAAAAATATATATCAAAATAAAGTACCATTGCATATGTATCTGCTGGAAATTTTTAATTGAAAACATTTGGTTTCAGTAATCAAATGAGTGATATCTTTCAGTCAATATAACATTTTAGTAGCAAAAGAAAACCGCCCCTTCTTTTCAAGGTTTTAAGTAGAATTTTTATAATTATGAAAATTTTGACAAATTCCTAGAAATATGTTCATATAAGGGAGTTGTAAAAAAAAAAAACAGAGACAATTGCTGTTATCAGAAATTCAAATCAGCATGTGTTTACATGCGTGTAGGTCGGTTGATAAGTTTTGAGGAGACTGTCAGGAACTGCTTCAGCTGCGAGAGTTTATATTTAATTTGTTGTAAAATACAATGAATGAAATAATATTTAGTTCGACTTATTAACTGACAAAACGTTTTTTAAAGTATGAGCACGATAGTAGTACTTTACAAGCCTTCGCCAGAATCATAAACTTTATGTCAGTTTGGATCCATATATCTCATCGTAGTAAAACTTGGTTGGGATCAAACAACCTTCACTAGCACTTCTGAAATCATATTTTTTAATAAATCTCTTATAATTCGTAATTTGTTCGTAACCCCGTTCTTTCCCTATTACATAATGTTTCAAAAAAAAAGGCGTATTCGCTTTTTTAAAACCCAACATAATCAAATCCAAATGACTATATCATTTACATTTTTATCTTTCTCTCTTAAATAATGGTGATTTTTCTTTATTTATAAAAAAATCTCTTCCATTGTATATGGTTATTATTCTTCATAATCAAATCCACACTACTCGGCCATTTAATGTCCTCTTTAAATAAAATCAATATATCAATAAAATGACCAATCTCGGTGTAAGCATCATCATTATTCTTCTTGTTTAAATCTAGAAAAGAATTGCAGTAACCAAACAATAACGGCTGCACAGCCCTCACCAATGGAGCGTCATCGTCATCATAGCCATATCATCATTGATGACGGCGTCATCGTTGATGTTCATGGTAGAAACAGATGTTTTTGCTGGTTAAACGCCCGACTGCACTTGTGTGTTGTTAATGGCGAATTTATCCATCCACAACAACATAAAACCGACGACCATCATCGATTTTATTTCAATATTTTTTCTTATGCGATGTGTGTTTTTTCCTCATTTTTCTTTTATGTTTTTAAAACGAATAAATAGAAGTCCGAAGAAAAACTGGGCATAACCGATATAATTTACCCTTAGTAGTCTAGATAAGTCTATACGTATAGCTATAGTCCTAGTCTATAGTCAGTCTATAGTAGTCTAGTCTAGTATGTCTAGTCTATAGTATCGTCTAGTTCGTTATTAGTCTAGTCTATAGTCTAGTCTATAGTCCTAGTCTATAGTCCTAGTCTATAGTCTAGTCTATAGTCTAGTCTAGTCTATAGTCTAGTCTATAGTCTAGTCTATAGTCTAGTCTATAGTCTAGTCTATAGTCTAGTCTATAGTCTAGTCTATAGTCTAGTCTATAGTCTAGTCTATAGTCTAGTCTATAGTCTAGTCTATAGTCTAGTCTATAGTCTAGTCTATAGTCTAGTCTATAGTCTAGTCTATAGTCTAGTCTATAGTCTAGTCTATAGTCTAGTCTATAGTCTAGTCTATAGTCTAGTCTATAGTCTAGTCTATAGTCTAGTCTATAGTCTAGTCTATAGTCTAGTCTATAGTCTAGTCTATAGTCTAGTCTATAGTCTAGTCTATAGTCTAGTCTATAGTCTAGTCTATAGTCTAGTCTATAGTCTAGTCTATAGTCTAATCTATAGTCTAGTCTATAGTCTAGTCTATAGTCTAGTCTATAGTCTAGTCTATAGTCTAGTCTATAGTCTAGTCTATAGTCTAGTCTATAGTCTAGTCTATAGTCTAGTCTATAGTCTAGTCTATAGTCTAGTCTATAGTCTAGTCTATAGTCTAGTCTATAGTCTAGTCTATAGTCTAGTCTATAGTCTAGTCTATAGTCTAGTCTATAGTCTAGTCTATAGTCTAGTCTATAGTCTAGTCTATAGTCTAGTCTATAGTCTAGTCTATAGTCTAGTCTATAGTCTAGTCTATAGTCTAGTCTATAGTCTAGTCTATAGTCTAGTCTATAGTCTAGTCTATAGTCTAGTCTATAGTCTAGTCTATAGTCTAGTCTATAGTCTAGTCTATAGTCTAGTCTATAGTCTAGTCTATAGTCTAGTCTATAGTCTAGTCTATAGTCTAGTCTATAGTCTAGTCTATGGTCTAGTCTGTAGTCTAGTCTATAGTCTAGTCTATAGTCTAGTCTGTAGTATAGTCTATAGTCTAGTCTATAGTCTAGTCTATAGTCTAGTCTATAGTCTAGTCTATAGTCTAGTCTATAGTCTAGTCTATAGTCTAGTCTATAGTCTAGTCTATAGTCTAGCCTATAGTCTAGTCTATAGTCTAGTCTATGGTCTAGTCTGTAGTCTAGTCTATGGTCTAGTCTGTAGTCTAGTCTATAGTCTAGTCTATAGTCTAGTCATAGTCTAGTCTATAGTCTAGTCTATAGTCTAGTCTATAGTCTAGTCTATAGTCTAGTCTAGTCTAGTCTATAGTCTAGTCTATAGTCTAGTCTGTAGTCTAGTCTATAATCTAGTCTATAGTCTAGTCTATAGTTTAGTCTATAGTCTAGTCTATAGCCTAGTCTATAGTCTAGTCTATAGTCCTAGTCTATAGTCTAGTCTATAGTCCTAGTCTATAGTCTAGTCTATAGTCTAGTATATAGTCTAGTCTATAGTCTAGTCTATAGTCTGTATAGTCTAGTCTATAGTCTAGTCTATAGTCTAGTCTATAGTCTAGTCTATAGTCTAGTCTATAGTCTAGTCTATAGTCTAGTCTATAGTCTAGTCTATAGTCTAGTCTATAGTCTAGTCTATAGTCTAGTCTATAGTCTAGTCTATAGTCTAGTCTATAGTCTAGTCTATAGTCTAGTCTATAGTCTAGTCTAGTCTATAGTCTAGTCTATAGTCTAGTCTATAGTCTAGTCTATAGTCTAGTCTATAGTCTAGTCTATAGTCTAGTCTATAGTCTAGTCTATAGTCTAGTCTAGTCTAGTCTATAGTCTAGTCTATAGTCTAGTCTAGTCTAGTCTATAGTCTAGTCTATAGTCTAGTCTATAGTCTAGTCTATAGTCTAGTCTATAGTCTAGTCTATAGTCTAGTCTATAGTCTAGTCTATAGTCTAGTCTATAGTCTAGTCTATAGTCTAGTCTAGTCTATAGTCTAGTCTATAGTCTAGTCTATAGTCTAGTCTGTAGTCTAGTCTAGTCTATAGTCTAGTCTATAGTCTAGTCTATAGTCTAGTCTATAGTCTAGTCTATAGTAGTCTATAGTCTAGTCTATAGTCTAGTCTATAGTCTAGTCTATAGTCTAGTCTATAGTCTAGTCTATAGTCTAGTCTATAGTCTAGTCTATAGTCTAGTCTATAGTCTAGTCTATAGTCTAGTCTATAGTCTAGTCTATAGTCTAGTCTATAGTCTAGTCTATAGTCTAGTCTATAGTCTAGTCTATAGTCTAGTCTATAGTCTAGTCTATAGTCTAGTCTATAGTCTAGTATAGTATAGTCTATAGTCTAGTCTATAGTCTAGTCTATAGTCTAGTCTATAGTCTAGTCTATAGTCTAGTCTATAGTCTAGTCTATAGTCTAGTCTATAGTCTAGTCTATAGTCTAGTCTATAGTCTAGTCTATAGTCTAGTCTATAGTCTAGTCTATAGTCTAGTCTATAGTCTAGTCTATAGTCTAGTCTATAGTCTAGTCTATAGTCTAGTCTATAGTCTAGTCTATAGTCTAGTCTAGTCTAGTCTATAGTCTAGTCTAGTCTAGTCTATAGTCTAGTCTATAGTCTAGTCTATAGTCTAGTCTATAGTCTAGTCTATAGTCTAGTCTATAGTCTAGTCTATAGTCTAGTCTATAGTCTAGTCTATAGTCTAGTCTATAGTCTAGTCTATAGTCTAGTCTATAGTCTAGTCTATAGTCTAGTCTATAGTCTAGTCTATAGTCTAGTCTATAGTCTAGTCTATAGTCTAGTCTATAGTCTAGTCTATAGTCTAGTCTATAGTCTAGTCTATAGTCTAGTCTATAGTCTAGTCTATAGTCTAGTCTATAGTCTAGTCTATAGTCTAGTCTATAGTCTAGTCTATAGTCTAGTCTATAGTCTAGTCTATAGTCTAGTCTATAGTCTAGTCTATAGTCTAGTCTATAGGCTAGTCTATAGTCTAGTCTATAGTCTAGTCTATAGTATAGTCTATAGTCTAGTCTATAGTCTAGTCTATAGTCTAGTCTATAGTCTAGTCTATAGTCTAGTCTATGGTCTAGTCTATAGTCGAGTCAATAGTCTAGTCTATAGTCCAGTCTATAGTCTACTTTATAGTCTAGTCTATAGTTTATAGTCTAGTCTATAGTTTAATCTATTTAGCCTAGTCTATAATCTAATTTGGTTTGTTACAAGCAGCATCCCAAATTCATAACACCCTCCCACTCATAGGGAAAAAATATATAAATGAAACAAGTAATAACTCCTTTTTTCTGTTGTTTTATGCTTCTTTTTGGAAATTTAACATCTTTTGCCAATAAGTTTGCTGAGGGTTTTGCTAGATGTGTGCATGTGTGTCTTACAATTCGATTCCTCATGTCCATTTTTCGTGTCTGTTGCATGTTATGTATTTGAAAGAGGATTTTGCGTCTGCGTGTGCAACAGAAAGTGTTGTATTATATTTGTATGCGGTGGAAAGCAATTAAAATTAAAAAAAAAAAACAAAAAGAACAAAAAGAAAAAAAATTAAAAGAAAAGCCAGGAAACCTGAACATTTCATGTTGTAACTTGTAACAACAACACGTTTGAGATTGAATTGCGTGTAGTGTATTTAAATGAGTTTCCAACACTTTAGCAAACTACAAAATGCCATTTAAATCGCTTACTACTTGTACAACAAACAGCAACAGCTACAACAACACACCCTATAAACGACGACAGCAACAACAACATTACTAGTGTACAATAAAAATAACTATAATAAAAAGCAACAACTACAACAAGTTAAACAAAGCTTTAAATGCATAATGCAACATTGTAATAAAAGTGAAGAGAAATACATTAAATTTATGATTGCCAACACCTTGGAAATAAGAGCGATGCATCATCAACATTATCCAGTTTGGGGTAGTTGTTGTTCGAAGTCATTATACGTATATACCTTTACCTTTTTGTCAAGAAAAGTGGTTATTATCCTCCTCAATTGTGAGCCCTATCGCATCTACAACAGATGTATAATCATATATTCCTAAATCATGTTTTTTCTGTTTTCGGAAAATCCTTTAAATTTTGAAATATCCTTCTAACACTAATTTGTTACGTTTAAATATTTTTCAAATCAATTCAATTTTTATCCTTTTTGTTTTGTATTTTAATTTGTCCATTGTATGGACAAATATTGATGTCCTTCTTTTCATGCCTGTCAGATTATTGGTTGATGTTTTTTATTAAACTCTCCCGTGGAAAAAATTCTAGAGTTGCCAACTTGAGCTTAATTTTAAATCAAGCCTGAATAAGTGGATCTTTGTAAAGTGATTGGATTCCCATAAAGATATCATTTCACCAGAAAAGACCTATTTTGCTAAACAAATTTTATTTTTTGGGAGGGATAAAGAGATACTAGAAAGTGTATAGATCTAATAGAGACCTCTCGCCCTACTATAAACAGCTTAAATTTATGAAAAAGATTGGTTTAAGAATGTAGGTCTCATATGGGGATGTTAACCAAGAAAAGGTCCCTTTAAAGGCTTTTGAAGTCAACGGACACGCTTCGACTTTTAGAAAAGTCTATTTTTTACAAAAACATGAATCTGAAATTATTTATCGGAAGAATTGGTTCCTTCAAGAATTGGTTATTTTGAATATCAAAAGAAATCTAGAATTTTCAGATTTTTTCCAGAAACATAGGTCTGAAATTACTTATCGGAAGAAACCCTTAAGATATTTCGAATAACAAAAAATGCGGTTCAACTTTCAGAAAAGATTTCGAACGAAACAGATTTATTTTTAATGGTTAAGAAATAGAATCGAACAATTTTCAGAGGTTTTCCAGAAACATGGATCTGAAATTACTTATAGAAGAAAGCCTTAAAAGCTTTCGAATATCTAAAGAGGCGGTTCATCTTTCAGAAAAGATTTTAAACCTGGTTTTTGCCATAAACATGAATATGAACTTTTTTAATTGGAAGCAAGCCTTATATATCTCGGCTAGAATAGGTTCTTTCAAAAGCTTACGTAAATCAAAATGGGCGTTTCAACTTTCGAAAAAGATTTCAAACGATAACGATTAAGTTTTGATGGAGTTGATAAAGAATCGAACCAATAGCTTAACTATAGAAGAATTTTTATGTATTTTCCACAACAATGGATCTGAAATTACTTATCGGAAGTAAGTGTCATATCTCAGCAAGAATAGGTTCTTTCAAAAGCTTTCGTAAATCAAAAGAAGCGGTTTGGAAAAGATTTCAAACAATTAGAACATTTCGAGGTATTTTTCAGAAACATGGATCTGAAATTATTCAAGGGAAGGAGCTTCATATGATCTCTGATCCTCACAGAATTTTACTTAGTGAATTTTTTTTCAAAATATTAAACTTTTAAATAGATTTTTAAGCAATACCGGTTTCATAAGAAGTCCCTATACGACAGCTAGGACCTTTAAAGGAAATAAGATTCCCCCAATGACTCTATTACCAATATGGCAACTCTTTTATATGTCTAACATATGTAAGAATGTGTTGTTTTGTAAATCTTTTGGGGCAGGTAATATCATCACTATTACTTTGTTCCAGAGTTTGTGGTGTCGCTGCATGCAGCCAATACAAATTCTTTCATCCTGCTGCTGATGCTGATGATGCTTGCTTTACTGCCTTTAGAGAAACGTCGTCATCACTCATATATGTTTTATGAATGTGTCGCCGCTATTTTGTTTGTGTTGTTATTGAGCTGGTGTTGCTTTTATTTGTTAGTTGCAACAACCGATGTCTATGGAGAGAAGAAAAAAATGCAAAAAAATATTATTGAAGCGAGTGATGAATAAAAACGGCTTAAATGCCACTTTAGCAGTTTTTTTATGTATTGTTGTAGTATTGTTGCATACACAACAGTTTTATTTCATAAGCAAGCAATGATAGCTTTAGGTAATTCTTTGTTGTTGCAACGTTACTGTCTTTTTATACAAAAAAAAAAGATATGCAACAAAACATCTATAACCATACACCACAATACCTTCCCAAGCAATTTGGCAGACAAAAAAGGAATAAAACTGCAAAAAAAAGAAAAAAATACAAAGTGAGGATCAAAAAAAGGCATTGAACACAATTTGAAACGCTAGAACGCCTCTTCAAAACACTTTTTTTTAAGTTTTCAATTTTTTGTATGCCCCTTCATCTCAAGTTGGTGTCTTTTTGTGTTGTTTTCATCATGATCATCATCATCGTCAACATTTTCAATACATTATAATAATTGTTGTTATTGTTGTTGACTTGCCAAGCCGGCCTTTGAATATCAACGTGTTTCTTTCGTCGCTCTCTCACTACTCTTCTTAGGCACGATCGGTTTTTTTTTTGTTGTTCTGTTAACCAACAGTTTATTACCAGCTTCAACGAAAGTGTTGCTCGGTCTGTCTGTCTTCGGTTTAGCTTCACCTCTCCTGATGTTTACTGCACAGCTTTAGCTGTGGCGTTGCAGGCTTCATGTTTTGCCTAAAAGAAAATATTTAAATACAAGAAAAATTCCAATTATCAATTAAGTCAACTTTGGAGTGTATAAAAAGTCATAAAAAATAACATCAATATAAACGTTAAACACATCTTAAGTAACTTACTTACATATTTTTCGCTTTATTTGTTTCGATTGTTGCTTTTTCGTCTCCCATGTTGCAGTCCGTTCTTTCCATCGTTTTGTTTGTCGTTCTTAGTGGTTCATTTACAAACCCATACATTTTGTTTCAAAGTATTTTAGGAGACAGACAAACAAATAGTACAGGTTGGCGGTTGGTTATTTAACCCTCCAAGGAGGGGTGAATTAATTCATACAATTTCTAATTTTCAAGAGGGATATTGTGAATTATATAGCCTATAGTCTAGTCTATAGTCTAGTCTATAGTCTAGTCTATAGTCTAGTCTATAGTCTAGTCTATAGTCTAGTCTATAGTCTAGTCTATAGTCTAGTCTATAGTCTAGTCTATAGTCTAGTCTATAGTCTAGTCTATAGTCTAGTCTATAGTCTAGTCTATAGTCTAGTCTATAGTCTAGTCTATAGTCTAGTCTATAGTCTAGTCTATAGTCTAGTCTATAGTCTAGTCTATAGTCTAGTCTATAGTCTAGTCTATAGTCTAGTCTATAGTCTAGTCTATAGTCTAGTCTATAGTCTAGTCTATAGTCTAGTCTATAGTCTAGTCTATAGTCTAGTCTATAGTCTAGTCTATAGTCTAGTCTATAGTCTAGTCTATAGTCTAGTCTATAGTCTAGTCTATAGTCTAGTCTATAGTCTAGTCTATAGTCTAGTCTATAGTCTATCTAGTCTATAGTCTAGTCTATAGTCTAGTCTATAGTCTAGTCTATAGTCTAGTCTATAGTCTAGTCTATAGTCTAGTCTATAGTCTAGTCTATAGTCTAGTCTATAGTCTAGTCTATAGTCTAGTCTATAGTCTAGTCTATAGTCTAGTCTATAGTCTAGTCTATAGTCTAGTCTATAGTCTAGTCTATAGTCTAGTCTATAGTCTAGTCTATAGTCTAGTCTATAGTCTAGTCTATAGTCTAGTCTATAGTCTAGTCTATAGTCTAGTCTATAGTCTAGTCTATAGTCTAGTCTATAGTCTAGTCTATAGTCTAGTCTATAGTCTAGTATATAGTCTAGTCTATAGTCTAGTCTATAGTCTAGTCTATAGTCTAGTCTAATAGTCTAGTCTATAGTCTAGTCTATAGTCTAGTCTATAGTCTAGTCTATAGTCTAGTCTATAGTCTAGTCTATAGTCTAGTCTATAGTCTAGTCTAGTCTATAGTCTAGTCTATAGTCTAGTCTATAGTCTAGTCTACAGTCTAGTCTATAGTCTATTGTCTATAGTCTATAGTCTAGTCTATAGTCTAGTCTAGTCTAGTCTATAGTCTAGTCTATAGTCTATTGTTTATAGTCTATAATCTATAGTCTAGTCTATAGTCTAGTCTAGTCTATAGTCTAGTCTAGTCTATAGTCTAGTCTATAGTCTAGTCTATAGTCTAGTCTATAGTCTAGTCTATAGTCTAGTCTATAGTCTAGTCTATAGCCTAGTCTATAGTCTAGTCTATAGTCTAGTCTATAGTCTAGTCTAGTCTATAGTCTAGTCTATAGTCTAGTCTACAGTCTAGTCTATAGTCTATAGTCTATAATCTATAGTCTAGTCTATAGTCTAGTCTAGTCTATAGTCTAGTCTATAGTCTAGTCTACAGTCTAGTCTATAGTCTATTGTCTATAATCTATAGTCTAGTCTAGTCTAGTCTAGTCTAGTCTATAGTCTAGTCTAGTCTAGTCTATAGTCTAGTCTAGTCTATAGTCTAGACTATAGTCTAGTCTATAGTCTGGTCTATAGTCTAGTCTATAGCCTAGTCTATAGTCTAGTCTATAGTCTAGTCTATAGTCTAATCTATAGTCTAGTCTATAGTCTAGTCTATAGTCTAATCTATAGTCTAGTCTATAGTCTAATCTATAGTCTAGTCTATAGTCTAGTCTATAGTCTAGTCTATAGTTTAGTCTATAGTCTAGTCTATAGTTTAGTCTATAGTCTAGTCTATAGTCTAGTCTATAGTCCAGTCTATAGTCTAGTCTATAGTCTAGTCTATAGTCTAGTCTATAGTCTAGTCTATAGTCTAGTCTATAGTCTAGTCTATAGTCTAGTCTATAGTCTAGTCTATAGTCTAGTCTATAGTCTAGTCTATAGTCTAGTCTATAGTCTAGTCTATAGTCTAGTCTATAGTCTAGTCTATAGTCTACTCTATAGTCTAGTCTATAGTCTATAGTTTTCTGCCGATTTCTTTTTATAACGAAACTATTTTTTCATTTGTGGTCGACCCCGATTCCGGGGGCATGTTATAGAGTTAATACCAATATCTTTAGTATTGTCGGAACTTTAAACTCTTCGGAATCATTCCTCGGAGTTTTTTGATTTATGGACCCTATGCTTGAAAATTTCCAAAATTTATATACAAAATTACTACATCTCACCCTTCAAAGGGTTAAAACGAAAGAGTAAGAACACATTTATAATAAAATATAAAAAAAACTAAAAACATTTTGTTGGATTTTTTTTTTCATTTTTGAACAGCAGTCGAACAACATCAGTTACAGCAACATTTAACATAAAATCTCTTGTTATTTTTATTACTTTTATTTGTCTTATTGTTTGTTGTAATTTTTATTCTTCATATTATTGTTGTCGTTGTTGTTGCTGTATGATCAATGCTATGGTGGCTTATTTTTTTGTAGCATTTTGTATCTTTTGCTCTTTTTTTAGTAGCTTCATTTCAGTCAGTAGCTTTAAGCATTTGTTTTATAGACAGTTTATTTCTTTTTAACTTTTTTTTTTTTTGTTTGGTACTTTTTTGTATTTTAGCCTGGAGTTTTTATATGTTTCAATATTTTCAAAAAATATGTAATACATATATTTTAAATATTACTTACTCTGTTGCATACCGTCATGTAGCTGGACTGGGGGTTTTTGAAGAAATATTAATACATGTGTATATTATTTATAATAAATACTGTATAAGAATAAGAACTGGAAAACAGCTAGATATAAAACATTAATTATTATTAATTGTATTTTTGTTGTCTCTGTCCCTAAATTTGTAATAAATATTTTTAATGTGACTGTAGTCAATTTCAATTATTGGAGTAGAATGCATAAATTATTTTTTTTAAATATTCTCAAACATTTTTTAATATTTAATTTTAATTTTTTTTAATTATATATCAACGGATAGGAAATTTTTCACTACATAACTCTTCTTAACTGCCTGCTTTCTGAATCTAGAGTTTTTAATCTTGAATTTTTTCTACATTCTTCTTTTGTTTTCTTTAACTGTGTCTCTTATTTTGTAGGTTTGAACTTCATTTATTCCATTTTTTTATAGTATATGAACAATATTGTTTCGTTTTATATATTTTCTCCCAATATTTTTGTTTTGCCTTTTTTTTTTTTTTGATAATCAGCAATTGAAATCTGTTATTTGTGGGCTGGGTTTACATAAACCATATGAAAGTCAATAGTTATCTGTAGTTACACCCTTAAAAAATAAATATTAAAGTTTCAGTTCAATATATTTTTGTTAACAGTATTTTGTTGTCCTCTTCGTTTTATTTCATTATTATTTTTTTCTTTTCAGTTAGTTTTTTTTATATGAAAATATTGAGACAGCTGTCTTTTCTTTAACTGGTGTTTTAGGTATTTCAACGGTACTTTTTTTGGGTTTATTTTGATTCGATTTTTGTTATTTTCTTAATTACGACATTTTTTAAGGTCATAAAGGCTTTAAATGTATTTTTGGAAGAGAAAGGTTTGTTGTTGAGTTTTTAAAATTCTTATTTTTCATTTTGATATTTGTCTTTTTTTGGGAGATTATGTGTGGTTTGTAATTTGAAGTGTTGTGTCACTACCATAATTTCTTGGATTTTAATTATAAGCATCGTATTTCATTATGTTGTGAGGCTTATAGGAAATATTGCGGTCAAATATTGAATTTATTTTATTTAGTGTCAGTTTATGCCCTTAAATAGTTCGATGGCCTTTTTGGTGAATTTTTACTGCAGTTTGGTGAATAAGAACAGATAGATAGATAGATAGATAGATAGATAGATAGATAGATAGATAGATAGATAGATAGATAGATAGATAGATAGATAGATAGATAGATAGATAGATAGATAGATAGATAGATAGATAGATAGATAGATAGATAGATAGATAGATAGATAGATAGATAGATAGATAGATAGATAGATAGATAGATAGATAGATAGATAGATAGATAGATAGATAGATAGATAGATAGACAGATAGATAGATATGTAGATGGATGGATACATGTACATTGTTGCCCTCCCAGAACCAAAGTGAAAATTTATCATTCCCAATGTTCTCCACTATTATAAAAATTACTCAATTTGTAACACTATGCCTTGCCAGCTTAACTTCTTGCTCTAACATTTACCTGTTTTAATAACAAAAGACAACCTTGAAGTGAAACCTGCATACTCACACATAGAAATACAACCGTACATTTCTCATCAACCCACGGGCGTTAAACATGCTCTTCAAAAAACACTTTGAATTTTAATTAAATTATAATTACGTGTTGCAAAATTTTTGTTTGCTTTATTTTTGTTTTTGCTGCTCTCTCCTCGATTTATAATTAATTTGCCTGTAATTTATACTACTTACTTGGAAAACAACCCCTCCGACAAAGAACAAAAAAAAAAAAAACCCCACAACTAAAGGTATGAAAAAGTATTTCAAAATAATCCTTAAATAAATACACTTTTGCGTGAAGCTTTAGTAACAACAAAAATTAAAATGAAAGAATGAAAAAAAAAAGTTTTTATAAAACCGAAACTGAAACCAACAAATCTCAGTCTGACATGAACATGAAGACACTAGGGATGCCAATTGGGACTGGTTTTTAGAAATCCCGGGATTCGGGATTTTTAAATAAATCCCGGAATCCCGATATCGGGATCCCGGGATTTTCGGGATTTCTAAATCCCGAAAAATATAAAAAAAAATTCAAAAAATCTTAATAATTTACCGACAAAAATAAAATGTTTTATTTCATATTGCAATATGAATACTCTTAGTAGGTGTTTACTTTCCAATAAGCATTTTGTGAAAAGAAAAATAAATTAATTCAAAGTACATACTTAGAATAAAAATCTTTCCATTCCAGGCACTGAATAGTAGAATAAAAACCTGAAATAATACCCATGATATCCAAATTTACAATGGTTTCCAAATAATATTTAAATAGTATGTGTAATGGGGATCCATACGAGGCTACATAGAGCACCTGTACTGCACCTATATCTCCTCCACCTTATATCCCGTGTTCACTAACCAAGGGAATTATCTTCTCGCCATCTTATTGACAGGTTGACTTCCATTATAGATATCCGATAGTATCAATGCCTATTTATTGCCCTTTTTATACCCTTAGTAGGGATGGTATATTGGGTTTCTCCGGAGTAGTGCTTTTGTTTTATACTATCCTAAAATACGCTGATGAAATTTGAAATGATCGGGCTTTTGATCCGAGCCCCCATACAAAACACAGCTTTAAAAAAGAATTAGTGTCCACAATTCGCTTAAAAAGAGAACTGTCGCAATGAAATTCAGCATAAAACATTTTATGTAACCGTAAATTCGCCCTCCAAATTTTATGAGGATCGACTCATATGATGGCGTCCTTCCCCCAAGCATATTTCAGAAAAATAGTTTTTTAACAATAAAGTGCTAGAAAATATCGGAGGCGAGGTATACTTTTATTATGAAAACTAAATTACATTTTACTCTCATAACTGGTGTATGGGGTTATATGGTCGGCCTCGCCCGCCTATAATTTCGTACTTGTTATTTTTATATATCCGATAGTATCTATGCCTATTTAGTATAGCAATGAAATTTGATATTCGTAAATCCCTGACGAGCCAAAACCTCTCTACCAAATTTATGTGGGTCGGTTCATAATTGACCCTACCCCCATATAAGGTCCCGTTAAAAAAATGACTTTAACGCTCATTACTGGCTTAAAAATACGAGTATAGCGATGAAATTCGATTCACATATGTTTCATGCGAGTCAAAATCTCTCTACCAAGTTTTATGTGTTTCGGTCCATAATTGACCCTACCCCTACATAAGGCCCCATCCAGATAAATACTTTAACACTCATTACTGGCTTACAAGTACGAGTGTAGAGATGAAATTTGAGATAAGTAAGTTTCTTACTCGCCAAAAGCTAAGAAACTTTTATAGGAACGTAAATCTTCCTACCGGAAAGTGTATGAACCAAAATTGGTCTAAAAAAATTATGAAAAATTTTATAAAAACGGTCAATGATTCACCCTACCTCTCATATAAGGTCCTATCAGTAAATTTGATGAGTAATATCACCCTGATGTTTATAGAAAAGCATATTCGGCATAGCCGAATATAGCACTCTTACTTTTTTTTTTTTTGATATTTCAGCTTGTAAGTTAGTAGAGTCATCTTAAGTCCAAAAACTTTTTAAATTCTCTTATTTAGTACTTTATAATGTATAAAATAGCGGAAAAATACTTAAAAATTCGGGATTTTAAAATCCCGAAATTTCCCGGGATTTCATTTTTTAAAATCCCGGTTTTCGGTACTTTCAAATCCCGAAAATCCCGGGATTTTCGGGAATCGGGAATTCCCGTTTGGCATCCCTAGAAGACACCAATACCAAAAAATAAGAAAAAAAAACAATAACGAAAAGTAGAAATCCCCTCTTTAAAACGAAATTAATGAATATATGCAAGTTAGTAGTTTCAAAAGTTTTGGTACTGGAAGGATACCCCAGCGCTATTTCGCCCACATACCCTTCTTAATTTGTTATGATTCCTTTATAAATGGGCTGGTGCTGCATCGAATAAGGTCTAAAGATAGTTGGAAAAACTAATTTTTGATAATTTTGGAACACGACTTCAATCCTTACTTGGACTAGGTATACTTGCCAATGTATACATATGTATGTTTTATAAAGGATAAGTTTCAACTTTCATTTCCTTTTTGAATTTTTTGTTATTGTTGTTGTTGCTCAAACACACTCTTATATAACATCATAATAAACTCATATGTGTATGTAAATTTAGTTGTTGTTGTTGGTGTCTACTCAGTCATAATTTCTTTATGTTTCTTTAGAACAACAGAATGTAGAAAAAAAATTAATGAAAACCTGAACATATTAAATGAAAAATAATAACGAAAAAAAGTATGAATGAACAACAACAACAATAACAGAAACAATGGAAGCAACAGAAATAACGAAAGCATACAAAATATGTTTTGTTCATATGCAATTAGAATGCGTGTTAAGTGCTGCGAAAAACAACAACTGCAACAGAAATATACACAAATTTATAACCTTCTCTCTGACTTGCACCATCAAACAAACACATCCATATACACTCTCAAACACACACATTTATTCTCGGAAACAACAATCCTCCGCACCAAGAGCCTTTTAGGAATAACAACAAAACTCACCTGCCAGGTATATAAATGAGAATAAAGTGTTTTATATGAATAAAACAACAACGAGAACAAACAACAACAACAAAATTATACACTCGTATGTGTAGCAACAATGATAAAGTCACACAGACTCACGGACATACTCATGTGTGGATCTAAAGAATTTGTTTTGTTTTTTTTTTTTTAGCAGCAGCCCGGTATTAACAGTCCGACAAAGATTGAGTTCTCTGGGGATTGGGAATTGGAATTTTTATGCTTAGCTGAGAGGTTTTAGGAACTAACATAGTTAGCATTTTGGAGTTCTATCTCTGAATGCCTTTAAAGAAACCCGTACTCTTCCGAAAGCCATTCTTTTTCAATTTCTGGCCGAAACTTGTCTTGTTATTGGAACCATAAGTTTTACTCCTCTGGAAAGTCAATGTTAAGAATATCTTTGATAGCTCTCTATTGTACTGGTAGGGTTCTATAAATCGACTTTCGAACAATCGACTTTTTGTCGAAAAAAGTCGATGTCGACTATTTTGTTCCAAAAAAGTCGGTAACTCGACTATCGTCTGTGAAAAAAGTCGATTTTGTTAATAAAAAGTCGAAAAAGTCGAAAAGTCGAATAAAGTCGAAAAGTCGAAAAAAATCGAAAAAAGTCGAAAAGTCGGAAAAAGTCGAAAACTATAAATCTACTTTCGAACAATCGACTTTTTGTCGAAAAAAGTCGATGTCGACTATTTTGTTCCAAAAAAGTCGGTAACTCGACTATCGTCTGTGAAAAAAGTCGAAAAGTCGATTTTGTTAATAAAAGTCGAAAAGTCGAAAAAGTCGAATAAAGTCGAAAAGTCGTAAAAAGTCGAAAAAAGTCGAAAAGTCGGAAAAAGTCAAAAACTTGAAAATTTTAGAAAAAAGTCAAAAATAGTCGAAAATTTAAAAAAAGTGTAAAAGAAGTCAAAAACTCTAAAATAGTCGGAAAAACTCGAAAAAAGTAAAAAAATAGTCGAAAAAAGTCGAAAGTCGAAATAGTCAAAAAGTCAAAAAAATCTAAAAGTCGAAAAAAAGTTGGAAAAAGTCGAAAAGTCGACTATTTATAAATACTTAAAGTCGAAAGGTCTAAAAGTGGACTTTTAATTAAATGAAAAAAGTCGAAAAATTGACTTTTAATAAATGCAAAAAGTCGAAATTCGACTTTTAACTAAATGAAAAAAGTCGAAAAGTCGACTTTTCGTATTCAACTATAGAACCCTATGTACTGGTGTTCTAAATCTTGGTCATATTGATCAAACATCTATTTCCCACATCTTAACACCGAGAAGGCCAATCGAAATCGCATACACTATCGAATTTTCCTTTTTTGATGAGATGTCCTGCTAAAATCAAACATTGTCCGATTTGAAAGGGATAGACGGTGATCAAAAAGATCTATTTTGAAGTATGGTTCTCAGAAATCAAAATTCACCATTCAATTTTAGTGAACTTACAATGACAAACGTAATGCGTTTTACTGACCTGCATAGTGCGGTAAAACGCTAAAGATATATCTGATAAAAGACGCTGTAGGTCCTCTAAAATTTTTGATTGTCTGATCTAAGTTTACAATTCTTCTTTTCAACCCATAAAAGACCTTTTATTCATGGTCATATAGCGCTCGAGTTGCTAAGATTGAAGGCGAGTGGATTACCAGAAGGATGTTATAATTTGGTTTTGTATTATATCGAGGATAGGCTTTTGAAAATGATCACGTTAGAATATTCATAACAAAGGCAAATATTCCGATTTCGGGAGTTTTACCGTAATTCCATTTGAGAGAAAAATCTCAATTTATATCGAAACTAGAAACCGAGTTTTTGTTAATGAAATTAATGACCTATAGTTGAGGGAGACAAAGATAAGATATATTGTTACAGAACCTAGATGAAGGTTTGTCGAATTGCTTTGGGAGTAAACCGAATATTGGACAAATTTCGGCATAAAGATCATATAAAAGATTATCCACGTTCATATCTTCCAATTCACCCCATAAAAAGTCTGCAATTGTGGATCCGTAGCTCTCAAGTTTTTGCAAAAGATGGCTCGATCTCAAGGGAAATATTCTGGTTTGGTTTCCTATTAGGTTAAAAATTGGGTTAGGGGAAAATTTGCAACATTCGAGAATCGAGTTCAGATCGTTTATAAGATCAACATTAATATTCCAGTTTGGATTTAGATTAAATCTAGAATTTGAAATGTGGAAAAGCTTTTTGCCGAAACTGGAACATTTAAGAAATGCTTTTCCTTCTAGAAAAAGCGGTAAAGCAGAAGAAGAGAAGAGATCCGATTGGAGCAAAATAAACAAAGACATTGGTTGTTGAGATCGATGGCGATTCGATCATACAGTAAATAGGTTTAGAATTAAGTTTTGGCATATTTTTTTTTTAACTTATATTGGAAGATCGAGATCAGATCGTTTAGAAGATCCGCACCAATATTCTAATTTGATTACAGATTAATTAAAAATCTGGAATGTGAAAAGAGAAAAGCTTATAGAAAACACGGTAAAGCTCCTCTCTTTATGACTAGAGATATCTAAAGAAGAGAGGAGATCTGTTGAGTTATTTCACAAAGTTAAGAAAAACATTGGTTGTTGAGAACGATGGCTATTCGATCCCAAACGAAATATCCTAGTTGGTTTCTTCTAAAGCTTCTTTTTTTAAGACGAGAAAGATCTGAAGTAGAGAAATATATGTGGAATTGTTTCGCATATTACAAGAAAACGGGAAATCAAGAAA